>NC_064849.1:14585122-14717622 GCF_024139225.1 Suncus etruscus
AAGTTGTGGAGATAGTTCTAGAACAGAGCTGGAGATTCAGAGGGACAAGTGCAAAGGCAGAGAATAGGGAGTGCTAAATTCCTACAGTCAGAATCAATCAAGAGCAAAAGCCTAAAAACAAAGGTTTATTGAAAAGCTTCACTCCTTGCTCAGTGTCAGGCCCTCTGCCAGTTTGTTGTTGCTTTTTGGCTGTGCTCAGAGCTTCATCCTGGCTCTGTGCTCAGGGATCATTCCTGGCCATATGAAGCCAGAGGGAGGAGCCGGATGGAGTTCGGGTAACACAAATGCCTTCATCCTTGTACCATGTCTCTAACCCTGCTTTCTCACCAGAGGGCAGGGCGGGAATGAAGGGCAGGACACCTGCTCTGTCTGCCCTGTCACTGGCTAGGCAAGCTTGTTCTGAGGAGATGGAAAGGGGTCAGCCCTCAAAGATGACTGGACATTGATTCTGGGGACCAACCAAGCCACCATATCCCCCTTTGTTATAGCAAAGTATTTTGCTTGGCCTGATCTGCTCATACAGATTTCTCAGACCCTCGTTGTGGATATTGGGTATGGAGGCCAGGCATCCCAGCAGCCTCACTGTCCAAGCACTCCCCTTCCCAGCCTGTATGTGAACATAGATATACACATGCAGATGTAGTCAGATCCCCCTTCTGGGTTCTGCCCTCCTTATTCAGCACAGAATAATAATGATAATGATGATGATAATAATAATAATACAGGCAGCTGGTGCACCAATGCCAAAAGCACCCCTCTCTGTGACCTCCTCTCATCCCCTGCCTTCCTGGACAGCCACAGTTCTACTTCATCCAAGGAGACCAAAGCAGCCCCCTGAGAGTACCACTTGATTTCCCTCAATCCCTGGATCCCTCACCACATGCAATGAGATCCAACAGACTTTCCAAGTTCTGCTTGGAAAGTTCTCTTAATTTTGTGACCCAGGGACATCCATCCCTGATGAAGGTCAGTTCTTATCTATATCCTGTATCTCTCTCTGCTTTGCTTCCTTGTCCTCAAAAACCATAGGCCTAAAGGATTTTCCTTATTGCACTGAGGATGCCTGAGGATGCTGGCACAGATGAGCTCTCCCCGAGTTTCAAAAAGGGCACATAAGGGGTCAAAGGAATACTACACCAGGTAGGGCTGCCTTGCACATTTAATCCCCAACATTCCTTATGGTCTCCAAGCCCTGTCAGGAGTAATTCCTGAACACAGCAACAAGAGTAAGCCCTGAGCACAGACAGGTATGGGGAAAGACAAGAAAAGAAAGAAAGAAAGAAAGAAAGAAAGAAAGAAAGAAAGAAAGAAAGAAAGAAAGAAAGAAAGAAAGAAAGAAAGAAAGAAAGAAAGAAAGAAAGAAAGAAAGAAAAGAAAGAAAAGAAAGAAATAAGAGAAAGAAAGATAGAAAGATAAGAAAGAAAGAAAGAAAGGAAGGAAGGAAGGAAGGAAGGAAGGAAGGAAGGAAGGAAGGAAGGAAGGAATGGAAGGAATGAAGGAAGGAAGGAAGGAAGGAAGGAAGGAAGGAAGGAAGGAAGAAGAAGGAAGAGAAGAGAAGAAGGAAGGAAGAGGAAGAAAGGAAGGAAGGAAGGAGGAAGAAAGAAAGAGAAGAGAAGAAAGAAAGAAAGAAAGAAAGAAAGAAGAAAGAAAGAAAGAAAGAAAGAAAGAAAGAAAGAAAGAAAGAAAGAAAGAAAGAAAGAAAGAAAGAAAGAAAGAAAGAAAGAAAGAAAGAAAGAAAGAGAGAGAGAGAGAGAGAAAGAGAGAGAGAGAGAGGGAGAGAGGGAGGGAGGGAGGGAGGGAGGGAGGGAGGAAGGAAGGAAGGAAGGAAGGAAGGAAGGAAGGAACGGAAGGAAGGAAGGAGGAAGGAAGGGAGGAAGGAAGGAAGGAAGGAAGGAAGGAAGGAAGGAAGGAAAGAAGGAAGGAAGAGAAAGAAGGAAGGAAGAGAAAGAAAGGAAGGAAGGAAGGAAGGAAGGAAGAAAGAAAGAAAGAAAGAAAGAAAGAAAGAAAGAAAGAAAGAAAGAAAGAAAGAAAGAAAGAAAGAAAGAAAGAAAGAAAGAAGAAAAGAAAGAACGAAAGACAAAAAGAAAGAAAGAAAGAAAGAAAGAAGAAAGAAGAGAGAGAGAGAGAGAGGGAGAGAGAGAAGGAAGGAGGAGGGAGGGAGGGAAGGAAGGAAGGAAGGAAGGAAGGAAGGAAGGAAGGAAGGAAGGAAGGAAGGAAGGAAGGAAGGAAGGAAGGAAGGAAGGAAGGAAGGAAGGAAGGAAGGAAAGAAGGAAGGAAGAGGAAGGAAGGAAGGAAGGAAGGAAGGAAGGAAGGAAGGAAGGAAGGAAGGAAGGAAGGAAGGAAGGAAGGAAGAACAGCAGAGTCTGGGACAGTCAGCAGGGGATGGTGAGCAAAAAATCACTTCCATATTTGTCTCAATAGGCAAATATTCCTTCAATGTTTGAGAATAGAAAAAAAAGCCCTAATGTTTCCCCCACACCCTAAATATATCTCCAGCACATCACTTGAATGTATCTGATCTATCACCATCCTTCCATTTCAGTGTGATTATTCTAACACTGCAGCTCCAGTACCACACTGAGGCCAGGCCTGGAGATGAGATGGAGACAAAGAAGGGGGAGAGAGGGATACAGCCTCTGACACTCTTCCTTCAGTGCCTCCACACTAGGTTGAGTTCCTGGGGGCAGCCAATGAATTTGTCTCCCACACATCAATCTGCCAGGCCTGAAACTCTCCAGGGCGGGCTTGCCTGGGCCAGCCTAGCTTCTGTGCCAATGTCAGCATGATGCTGGCATCCAGAAGCTCCTGGTGAAGTCTGGCTGGCCAGGCGCCTGCCCAGTGAGGAAGGAAGGAATCTCTCCCTCCCCTCAGGCTGCATCTGGAAAATACATCCAGTGGCTTCTCCACAAATCGCACCCACACTCCCAGTTTTATTTGCTTAGTTAAATTAATTCTATTTTAATATTTCCATTAGCCATTTAATTTATTCTAAAATCTGGCACTGCAAAATAATGAAGCCTCTCAAATATTGACAGACAGTAAAGTAAATGTCTCCTAAATCCAACCATCTGTTTTCCTCTAAATTCCTCAGGATGGAGAGGGGGCTACCATTATGAAGTCAGTCCCTTTCTGGCTGGCAGATTTGCCACCTCTGGGACCTGCCACCTTCTGGACACAGCTGGGACCCGCCCAAAGGAAGGAACGGAAGGAAGGACATGATGTGAGGACATTCCCCCATGGCACAGGGCACAGAATACATAGGTTCTTCCTGGAAAGGATGGGCTTGTTAACATTTGTAAGCCTCCTGTCCCCCTGCCAACTGCCAGCACTAAATGGTCCTTGACATCCTGGGGTGCTAACCCCAAATCCATATGAATCTTCTGTAGCCCCTGCTCTCTTACTCTCTGGATCCTCCCTCTGCTTCCTGCCCATCTAGATCGAGGGTACAGAGGGAATGACAGGCTGCACAACCACACTGTGGGCCCCAAGTGTTCCTCCCAGGGTCTTCTTAAGCCTGGGGTCAGGTGACTGGCACATGCAGGCAGAGCACAGTCTCCTATGTCAGGCAGTGCTCACACACACACACACACACACACACACACACACACACACACACACACACACACATGCCTGCTCAGAAAGGAAACTTTGCTCTCTAAAATGAACCCCAGCACCACAAATGGGCATGGGGAAGGAGGACAGGGCAGTGGCAAAACCACCAGCATGTTGAATGGAGCAGGTGTTTACAATGCACATTCCTCCCAATTTCCCTACTACAGCTCCAAGCCAAGCAGTCACAAATATTCCAGAGCACACGTCAGCCCAAGTGGCTCCACTCCAACTTCCCTAGAACAAATACCTTCTGCTGCTCGCTCCTCTTCTGCCTGCCTGATACCTGAATGAAGGGAAGGAGAGAGGTCCCAGGCACACAGCCCTGAGCATTTTCAGGAGCATTAGGAACCATGCACCTGTTTGACAGTCCTATGAAACTTTTCTGGGAGATGCTAAATTCTGCCATATGTTACAAGGAGTTCCGAGCCAGTTGGGAGACACAGCAAGCAGCAAGTAAGATGAGCCTATGTTCTGAATACTGCAGGCTGTTTGTGGTCAGACCCTGGGGATGACAGGAAAGGAACCCAGAAAAGGCTGCTTCTAGAGGAACCTGCAGGCTACAATACTTCAGAGAAGAGGTCTGCTTCCCTCAGGGCAGAGGCTAGAGGAGTACCCCTTTTCAGGACCAGAGGAAAGAGCATCATTCAGCTTCAGGTGGGCTCCCAGCTTACTGAGCTAGAGCAGGAGGGAGGGCAAACCTACCTGCCCTCAACTAGAAAGGACATGACCTGAGGTGGGGAAGAAGACATAGACAGTACCTGAGGCAGTGCAGAGTCTGGCAAGCCCATGCTTCAATCTGAATCCGAGACACAGCCCAGGGCATCCTGGATGGAAGTGATGTAGAGGGGGAGAGTGCAAGCTGGGAAGAGCCGAGATTCTTGGCAGGTGAAGACTTGCCCTGAGCCTGCAGGTGCTGTCCAAGATGTGGGCAGAGGCAAGGCCTCTGACACTCAGTCCTACAGACACTTTTTGGACAACCATCAGTCATTCAGTGTATGGGGGATGTGGCCATGAGCAGGAGAACCGCCACCTGCCCTCATTTGCCAGGCTCCCATTTGAAATAGGAAAAAAAGACAAAGGGCAATGAAAGAGTTGCACACTCAGTTCCTGGAAATTTTGGGGTTGCGGCCTGAGAGTGATGATCAGGAGTTTGTGCTGTAAGAGAAGCCTTGAGGTGCGAGTGATCCGGGGCTGAGGTTACTTAGAAATGTCAGAGGATGAAAAGCATATATTAATTGACTCAGAAATTACTGGGGAGGGGGGGGAAGAGGCAAAGAGGATAGAAAAGGAGCCAGTAGAATTAAGAGGAGGCCTGAAGGTAACAGGGGCAGGGTTGGGATCTTGGGCTCATCTGTGGTGAAACAGAGGACTCAAACTACAATATCCAACTTAAAAATGTGTCTGTCAAGAAGTCAGGTAGGAAGATAAGAGGAAATTTGGCATCACTGGTGGAGGAACTGGAAGGGTACATTCTGTATGCCTGAATCCTTAATGTAAACCATTTTGTAAAGCATAGAGTCCAGATAAAGATTAAATAAACTAAAATTTAATGAAAATAAAGAAATAAAATGATTTTCTTTTTTTTTGGTTTTTGGGTCACACCCGGCGGTGCTCAGGGGTTATTCCTGGCTGTCTGCTCAGAAATAGCTCCTGGCAGGCACGGGGGACCATATGGGACACCGGGATTCGAACCAACCACCTTTGGTCCTGGATCGGCTACTTGCAAGGCAAACGCCGCTGTGCTATCTCTCCGGGCCCATAAAATGAATTTTTTAATGTGTTGATCTAGCTACAGCAAGCATGTGGCCTGCCCTAAACATTCAATCCCATCCTGGAAGCCATAAGTGAAGTGAGAGACCTTTGAAGGAGTCACTCAAAGCTGGGTGCAGGAGCACACATGGGAAACAGGCATCCTGGCAGAAAGATGCAATGGGTTGGCAGGGAAAGGTAGCGTGTTTAGATCATGTATCCCAGATTCATTTCCTGTCTCTCCACACACATGTCTACACACACAGCCTTCTCTCTACACACCCATCTCTACATGCCTGTCTCTCACACATCTGTCTCCCCACACACCTATCTTCTCACACAACATTCTATCCATACATCCACCTTCATACACTTCCTCTCTCAAGGAAACCTCACAAAACACAGTTCTCCCCATCAGGTGTGAATCTCCAGGTTTGGGTCCACAAATATTGAATCAGATTCTGCCAACATGGTCCTGAAAGTTGGCCAAGCCCGGTGCTACCTGCCAGTCTCAAGAGGAGAAAGAAAGACTTGTTGTTCTCACAGCCTGAGAAGAGTTGGGCTGATTCAGAAGTACTGGATGTACGTAATTCATGGCAAAGTGCAAAATGAGCACAGCCTCAAATTCCAAGGGTTCTGATAGCTGGTACAGTAAAACAGGACCTAGAAGCAGAGTGGGAGAGCCCAGTCATGGGGGCTTCATTTGGTCCTTGACCCTGAACCCCAAGAACACCACTCACAATGAGCACTTGAATGAATGACACCTAGTACTGATGTAAAGGCCAAAGGCCTCCTGGAACGTAGCCACCCACATGTCAGGAGCTCCAAAGCATAAACACAGCTTTTCCTCCTGAAGCCCCAGATCATGACAGGGATGTGCCAGAACCTCAGGTTCAAAGTGCCATAGACATTTGTATGATGCCTGCCACAGACATCACCCAGATGGTACAAAGGGTCCAAGCCACACTGCATTGTCAGCCCAATAGGCCAACTATCACGGGCAGCATCACCCCAAAATGGAGAAAATAAATAAAATGTCCTTGCTTTGTCCTTCACAGCCCTGCAAAGAGAGTCAGTGATCAATCTTGGTGTAGAAAGTAGAGAAATCTAAAGCAAAGGTCGGATAGACTCCAGGGCATTCTACATGTCCTCCCACTTCTTAGTTGGCCATGCTAGAAAGCTGAGTGCTCACCCAGGCCACATGGTAGCAAATGGTAGTGATACATTTCTCCTTCACATTTAATAACCTGACACCACCTTCTCCCCTCTCTGCCTCTTCTTGTCAGGCTACAGGCAATGCTGCTTATCTATTTCATGACATGCCATTAAATGCACCAAATTTTTTTTATTTTAGCAGTAAAGAAAACAGGGCCCAGGGCTGAATAGAAAACTCCATACACTGAATGTAAGCTTTCTCAACAGAGGAGACCTGGGTTCAATTCCAGAACTGGATGATACCCTGAGCACCACAGAGGTTACCCCCAAAACAAAACAAAACAAAAACAGGACAAATAAAAAAAATCTCCAAGTCAAAAAAGAGCTCCCTTCTTTTGGCAGCCAAAAGCATGAGACAGAATCTCCCTAAGCAGAGTGGGAAGTTTCTCTCTCTGCCACCAGCTGTGAGTCAGTTTAGTGCTAGTTTGTCCAGCTCCCAGAGGGCTCAGCCTGCCCTTGAGTTCTTTTTGGGGTGGGGAGAAGGGTCTCCAAAGCTATGATAATAGCCTAGAGAATGAGGGCAGAGGCCCCACCATGTATAGCTAAAGTCTGGGGTTCCTCAGATTGTGAACCGTTCTTCAGAATTAGCTAATGACCAGGGTACTATAGAGTCAGAACAAAACACTACAGGAGTGACTCCACTTTTGCATTGACAATAAAAAGTGAAGTAGAGAGTGTTTACCACATATAGTTTGGGGGTTTGGGTGGAGAGAAGACATTGAACTGCATAGAAAGCAAACACACAAGCAGAGATCTATCAGAGGAGAGATCATCTGGACCACCAGGATCCTGGGAGTGACTGAGCAGCAAGAGGTTCTCAGCCCCTTCCACACTTAGTCTGCAGGAGATCCTTCTCCATTAGAAGCCAGAAAAGTCAGATACGGAGCGAGGAGAGTCCTGGGTAGCGCAGACCACATTCGCACCAAGCTGTGGGCTTACTCACCCACACCATGCTTCTGTTCTGTCCATGTGGCTAAAAATTCCTGCCATGGCCATAAAAGCACGAGTGGAGGAGCCGGATGCAGTAAAAGTAGGGATAATGTGGAGAAGAATGTGGCCCGCTTGCTGAGGGGCTTTTTTCTGCAACCTCTAACCGAACTGTCTGCTCCCATTTCAAAGATAAGTCAACAGGGATCAGAAAGATAGCCAAAGGAGCTGTCTTCTTGCTTTGCAGGCAGGAAGCTCAAATTGATCTCCTGCAAGAAATAGATTGTCCTCTGACCCCTGAGCACCAAGCCAGGAGTAGTCCCTGAGCACTGCCAGGGATGGTTCCCAAACCCAAAAAAATGCATAGAGATCTAACAAGGTTTTGAAGAGAACTGAAGAGCACAGATCCATGAAGCTGAGAGCAGGCCTAGTAGCTACAGACCATTGTAGCTCACACCAGCTGCTTCACAAAAAGTGGCCTCATTTACATTGCTCAAATGTTCATCCCTTGGAAACTATGGATTTCTTTCAACACTGCGGTGGTGCAGACAGACCAGGCAGGGAGACGTGTGGGCCATGCTGAGAAGGTGGGGCTCCTTCCCCTCCATGTTTATAGGGGACCCTTCTGTGCCCCTGACCTTCTCCAGGGGAACAGCACTAGAAGATAAATATTTCTTTATTCACAGCTGCCTCCTGCCAGGCTGATCCAAGGCAGCCTCTGGCCTCTGACACCACCCATGACCTTCTGGGTCAGTGTTGAGGGTTAACCCCAGAATCCTCCACATTCCTTCTTCCTCAGGACAGAAACAGCATCATTTTTGTAAGAGACAGTTTCAGTGCCTCTCCTGGGGCTGTCAAGGTTTAAATTACAAGTACCCAAGAACAGAGGCCACAGACAGACAGAGAATAATCATCAATCCTGGCCCAGGACAGTTCAGGAGGATTTAGTGGCCGGGTGAGACAGAGACGCTGGAGCCTATGCAGACAAGACCAGCAGCCCTTTCCCACGGCTAGTGAATTCTGCATGTCCAATAGCCAGTCACAAAGGCCAGCCTGCATAGAATGACCCCATACACCACGCCTGGGACTTTCCAAAGGTTCTCCCAGTACTACCGGTGAATCTCGGATGCCCTTTGTCCCAGGTATCTCACCAGGAATGGTACATTCCATGAGAGTAAAAGCGAAAAAGAGAAGACACGTTTTTTCTTTCCTATTTGTGGCTCTGCTTTAATTTTTGTTCTGTCCTGTCTAGTTGTGCCTGCACTTTGCTTACTTTCTAACATGTGAAGAAAGGTCCAGAGCAGATCCCACTGTCTTTGGAAGGAAAAGGATGGCTCACAATGGGGCTCCAATACGTTTAGATTTACTCAGGACTCTACATGAAAGGTTTCTAATTTCTAGGACAGAGCTCCAGCTGAAGAGCACGGCCCAAACTCCCAGGAGAAACCCAAAAAGAGAAGGAGAAAACAGATATGTAATCAAAGGTGGCTGAATAGCCCCCCAAAAAAAATACCCAGTTCAACAGGCCCCTTCTTATCCCAGAACTCCCAATTCTGCAACAGCAGCTTTGTGCACCACCGTTCCTCAGCCTGACTCCCCACCCCACCAACAAGCATCAGACCATCTAGGCCTGGTCCCTGGGTTCTTATAAGGATGGTGCTCCAGCCACTCTACTCAGAAGCATCTGAGTTTGGGAGAACCTTGATATGAGGAGGCTGCAAAAGCACCACGCCTTCTGCACTGTCCTCCTGCCTGCTGTGTCACTCTAGCATGTCCTCTCACATCCCCATGCCTCTGTGTCTTTCTCTCAAATGACCCAGATAGCCAGCTGCCCTGGGAGGAGGGAGAATTTTCTTCTCATCTGAAGCTACGTTTTGGTGAACAAGTTCTTCCTTCTTCACTACCCCATCTTATATCCCACTTATGACTCGGAGAAGCAAGTCAAAAAGGATCTTCCGTGTGTAGAATAGGACCTAAAGCTAGATCTAGGTGACTTCCCTTGCTAGGCAGAGGACTCCGTCTGCAGGAGACTGGAGAGGAACTGGCCTCAGAGGAGCAAACTCAGAGTCTGAAATGAGTATACAGCTTACTTGGTACAGAGGCCCCAGGCTGAAGGTTTGGGCTCAGAGGTCCAGTTGGGGATCAGATGAGCCACACCAAAGTTCATTCGAGGATCGTGCAGTTCTCTGGATTAAGAAGTCAAGGATTCCCACGTGCTAGTTATGTTATCTGATCTCTTAAATCATTGCAGGGGGGGAACATCTCCTAAGCAGACTCTGGAGCCCCATTGGTCATGCTTAGCCAATTGTAAAATCGCCCCATGCACAATATCTCCAACCCCAGGTGAACTACTCTAAAGCAGAGCAAACTGGAAATTAAACATATGTAATCAGACAATCTTCTACTCCATATAAAGACCAAGCACCTGCAAAAACTGTTGTTCCTTTTTGTTTGTTTTTTGTTATTGATAGTTTTATTTAATTTTATTTTATTTTTTATTTATTTTGGTTTGGTTTTGGGATCACACTCGGCAGTGCTCAGGGATTACTCCTAGCTCTATGCTCAGAAATCGTTCCTGGCAGGCTCCGGGGACCGACCATATGGGATGCCGGGATTCGAACCTCAGCCCTTCTGCATGCAAGGTAAACTCCCTACCTCCATGCTATCTCTTTGGCCCAGCAAAAACTGTTTTTATTGAGTACAGAGACCACCCCCAGGTGAGGCAGTAAGGACATAGTAAGGGTAGATAGCTCAGACTATTCTGAGCCTGTCCCGCCCAGGTTCATATAAAACTTTGTGTGGGGTGAAACCAAGTTGTAAACAAACAGATACAAAGAAACCAGGGATGATCTTTGTTTTAGGTCAAATAAGGTGTAACCTAACAGCCAATCATAGCTATAGCTCAGAGTCAGGCCATGAGGACTGAGACTGGGAGAAGAGGGTTGCTCAGATTCTCAGAATGTTCTGACCACTCTGTCAGTGTTCCATACAGAGTGGAGCTGGAGGGACCAGGTGGTGCTGGGATCAAAACAAAGACAGGGGCATGTTTGGTACACACCCTGATCAGCGACCCGCCAGACAGGACATATTTAATTACAGGCCACCTGCATTCTGGCTACCTGGAGCTGAGCCTGTGCTGGGGATAGTGAAGCCTTGACAGTTCACACTCAACATGCATGAGACTGCCCACAGTGTAGAGCACCCAAATAGTGGCCCAGACATATACTCAGGTGATCAAATAGGAGCCAGATTCATCTCTTGATCTGAGATGGTGATGCCCGTAAGGTCTCCCTATGCTGTAGAGAAAGTTGTGATTCTTGCAGGAATTTATATGTAAAAACTCTAATGCTCAATGCAGATACCTATGTGGAAGTGCTTAAGGCTATGAGATCTAGAAGATCTGGACCTGATCTGCCCTGGAGGAAAAACCAAATGGCAAGTGTCTATTCTCTCCTTTTGCCCACTCTCCTCTTCTTTCTCCCTCCTTGTTGCTATTTTTCCTCTTTCTTCTTTTGCTCTCTCTCTCTCTCTCTCTCTCTCTCTCTCTCTCTCTCTCTCTCTCTCTGTTTCCATCTATCTCCCGTGTCTCTGAGATCTTTCCCCTTCAACACCCACCTGCACCCACTCTTTTCCACCTGCACACCTCCATACACCCCCACCACGCATATGAAATTCTCATGCCCTGTCTTTTTTAAATTACTTACTTTATTTAACATTATAATTACAAAGTTGTTCATGATTGAATTTTATTCATAAAATGTACACCACCCTTCTTCACCAGTGCTCACTTCCTGCCACCAATGTCCCAATTTTCCTCCTATCCTCCCCTGCATGACTCAGGGAAGACATTGTGTGTGTGTGTGTGTGTGTGTGTGTGTGTGTGTGTGGTGTGTGTGTGTGTGTGTGTGTGTGTGTGACTCACTCTCACTTTCTCCTTTCTTTCACCTCCCTCTATCTCTCCCTTCCTTTTTTCCCTTTCAGACACTGTGGTTTGCACTATTATTAATGAAGGGGTACCATGCATATCACTTTATCTTCTTCCAGCATCTAGTTCTTGTCCAGAGTGATCATTTCCAACTATCATTGTCATAGTAGGCCCTTCTCTATCCTAACTGCACTGCTCCACTATTTGTGACAAGCTTTCCTTCCATGAACTAGTCAGTCCTCCTGGTCCTCAATTCTATTGTCTTTAGATATTATTGGCATATTATCTTTTTATTTTTTACCCAAAAAAATGAGTTGAGATTATTCTATGTCTATTCCTCTCCCTCTGACTCATTTCACTCAGCAAAGTACTCTCATATCCAACCATGTAGAAGCAAATTTCATGACTTCATTTTTCCTAACAGCTGCATTGTATAAATGTGTTGAAGTCTCCACCTCCTATCGTGTTGTTATTCGTGTCTTTCTTTAAATCTATTAGCAGTTGTTTTAAGTGGCTTTTATGACCCCTCATTGGGTACGTATATGTTTAGGAGTGTTATTTCTTTCTGATGTATTTATACCTTGATTATTAAGAAATTACCCTCCCTTATAACCTTTTTAAGTTTGAAGTCTAAGTCATTTGATATTAATATGGTCACCCCAGCCTTTTTAAGGAAGTTTACTTGAAAGATTGTCTTCCGGGGCCGGGCGGTGGCGCTGGAGGTAAGGTGCCTGCCTTGCCTGCGCTAGCCTAGGACGGACCGCGGTTCGATCCCCCGGCGTCCCATATGGTCCCCCAAGAAGCCAGGAGCAACTTCTGAGCACATAGCCAGGAGTAACCCCTGAGTGTCACAGAATGTGGCCCAAAAACCAAAAAAAAAAAAAAAAAAAAAAAAAGATTGTCTTCCTACCTTTAACTTTGGGTCTGCATTTGCTCTGATTATCCAATGAGTTTCATTCAGGGAGCAAAATGTTAGATGAGATTTTCTGATCCATTGTGCTACTTGGTATCTTTTGATTGGTAAATTTAGTCTGTTGGTGGTGGGAATGTTGCACGGGTGAAGGGGGGGTGTTCTTTACATGACTGTAATCATACAACTATAATCATTGTAGCAAATCAGCCCCTGAAGAGGTTGACTGATGGTGGGATGGAGAATGAGGCCTTTTTCTTCCAGCTCGGAGCACGCGTCTGCCACCCTGTCTAGCCCACGGTTCTGAGGTGAAACGGTGGGTAAACAGCTCGCAGACAGTCAGGCTCGTGGAAATATTTGCTTTATTCGGATGGACAAAACTGAAGTCCAAAGACTCAGATTCAGTCCCAGCCAGCAAAAGCCCCGGCCTTCCACAGACCTCTGTTTTTATACTCCAGAGTCAGGTACCACCCAATGGTGGGATCAGATACCAACCAATGGTGAAAGCAGAATCAGGTCCTACCCTAGGGTGGGGGCAGAATGCCAGGTCACACCCTAGGGTAGGGCACAATCACCAATCAGTTTAGGGTGAGTAACATAGTAATCCCCCAAAATATTTACATACACAACAATCATGTTTGTAATCACGGTGTTTAAATAAAGATAAAAAAAGAAAAAAGAAAAAAATCGCATTAAACATTCGCATACCCCAAGCAGTTTCCTTCGGGGTATGCAAATGTTTAATGAGATATTTTTCTTACTGATGTGATTTTTATTGCAAATAAAAAAAAAAAAGAAAGGTTATTGACATGGGATTTGATGTCATCTTTCTGTAGAAGTTTACTAAAAACCTGCCTTAATATAGACCTTACAATTCCTCTTTTAAGGTTGGTTTTGAATCTGTAAAGTTCTTGAGATATTATGCTGACTGAAATAAGTCAGAGGAAGAGAGAGACACACAGAATAGTCTCACTTATCTATGGGTTTTAAGAAAAATTAAAGACTTCATTGTGATAATGCCCAGAGATGAGGGCCAGAAGGACTGGCTCACAATATGAAACTCACCACAAAGATTTGTGAATGCATTTAGAGAAATAATACACTAACAACTACCATGACAATGTTAATGAATGAGAGAATTAGAATGCCTGTTTCGATTATAGTCAGGGGGTGTGGGAGGAGGGAGATGGGGGCTTTGATGGTGGGAATGTTGCACTGGTGAAGTGAAGGAGGGTGTTCTTTTGGTGACTGAAGTCCAACTACACTCGTGTTTGTAATCATGGTGTTTAAATGAAATTAAAAAAAATTGGGGGCTGGAGAGGTGGCATGGAGGTAGGTTGTTTGCATTGCATGCAGAAGGATGGTGGTTTGAATCCCAGTATCCCATATGGTCCCCCAAGCCTGCAGGAGAGATTTCTGAGCAAAGATCCAGGAGTAACCCCTGAGTGCTGTTGGATGTGATAAAAAAAAATAAATTTATTTTAATAAATAAATGAAGTTCTTTTTTTTTTTTTTTTTTTTTTTTTTTTTGGTTTTTGGGCACATCCGGCGATGCTCAGGGTTACTCCTGGCTGTCTGCTCAGAAATAGCTCCTGGCAGGCACGGGGGGCCCATGTGGGACACCGGGATTCGAACCAACCACCTTTGGTCCTGGATCGGCTGCTTGCAAGGCAAACACGCGCTGTGCTATCTCTCCGGGCCCAAATAAATGAAGTTCTTAAGTTGATGTTTATCCGTGAAGCTGTGTATCCTTCCTTCAGACTTGAATGAAAGTCTGGCTGGGTGAAGTATTCTCAGCAAGGTTTTCATTTCATTAAGTTTTTTCTCTATATCCCTGTCTTCAGGCGAGATTACTTGTGATAAGTCTGCTGTAAATCTTAGGGAAGCTTCTTTGACTGTTATTTCCTTCTTTATTCTTGCTGCTTTGAATATTCTATCTATAAACCTGTGGTTTTCATCACTGTGACTAGGATGTGCCTTGAGTTGCTTTTATTTGGGTCTCTTTTAGCTGGTACTCTTTGGGCATCCAGGATGTAGGTGCATGCATTTTTTAGTTCTGAAAACTTCTCAGCAATGATGTCTTTGAGTCAAAATTTGACTATTGGGCCCGGAGAGATAGCACAGTGGTGTTTGCCTTGCAAGCAGCTGATCCAAGACCAAAGGTGGTTGGTTCGAATCCCGGTGTCCCATATGGTCCCCCGTGCCTGCCAGGAGCTATTTCTGAGCAGACAATCAGGAGTAACCCCTGAGCACCGCTGGGTGTGGCCCAAAAACAAAAAAAAAAAAAAAAAAAAAAATTTGACTATTGATTCTCAATGGGGATTTCATCCTAGTGTTCTGGGACCCAATGATTCCTATGTTATTTATGTTAAATTTATCCCAGAGTTCTATTGTTGTCTGTTCACTTATTTTAAGTATTTTTTCATCTTCTCTTTGTTTATTTTAAGTCTCTTTTCCAACTTCCTCTGTAGTATGGAGTTGTTATGCAGCGCATCTTCCAGCTCACTGAGTATGGCCTCAGCATCTGCTGAGAGGTCTTCCAGTGAGTTTTTCATTTTGCCTACCAAGTTTTTCATTTCTATCATTTAAAGTTTTCTCATTTCTACTCTTATCTCATCTTTAATCTAATTATCTGCCTATTCTGTGATTTCTTGAGTTTTTGAACATCTCAATATTTCCTTTCTAAAGTCTTTATCAGAGAGGCTCTACAGGTGATTGATACTAGTTGGATCTTCAGAATTACCCTCTTTGTTCACTAAATGTGGTACATTTCTGGGTTAATTTTCTGTTGTGACCCTTGTACTTTGGTGATGCTTTTTATGTAATGTGCTGGCTCTTATTGATTAAAAGAAATGTGTGGCCATGGAGTGAAGGATAGCACTCTTCTCATGGGGCCACTGACCTGGAGCAAATTGCTTTCCTGGTAAAAGCTGATCAGGCAGTTGATTCTCCTTACACTCACTCTATGGTCTTTCTGCCATCTCCTATCTCACTCTTCTCACCACAGTCACTGTTTAACTCTGGGCTTGCTCTTCTAGCAAGGCCACTGATCTCATACCAATTATTTCCTTGATTGAAAGCTGTTCAGGTCACTGATTCTCCTTGAGTGTGCCCATGGTCTTCCTACCCCAAGCCCAGTCTTTTGTCTGTCAGAAATGGTCACCAGCAGGCATGGCACACCCTGCATGCCCACCCCACTCCATACATAGTACCTACATCCACACCAGCATCACCAGGTACATGTTAGGGGGCTGCCACTATGTCTGCGGGTGGACCAACCTAACAGAAGGCAGAGGCCTGATCCTGTGTCTCAGAGGAGAAGCTGGTGTGGAGATTTCATGAGGTTAAGTTAAGGCATGAAGCAGGCACTGGGTAGCAGCTGCCTGCACCAATCTCCTGAAAGTTCTCCAGAAAAGGGGACTGGCAGGGGTAGATCAGGAGCACAGATAAGTGATGAGAGGAAGGGAGAGCCAAGGGAGCTCGAAAGGTAGGGCCAAAGCCCTGAACCAAGAAGCTGGACCTCAGGCAGCCTATCCTTCTCCAAGGCCCTGAGAAGCTCACAGGAAGAGAAAGAAAAAGTCATAAACACTTGTAGGGCTCTTGAACAAAGACTCCAAAGCACAGGGGTTGGGATCATGGCCTGTGAATCCAGGACCTGCAAAATGGGGTTCCTGATCTGAGTACTGCTTAGGGAGAATCTTCCCCAACAGTGAGACTGGCCGGGGTGGCCAGTGATGAGGGGTCAGGGCTCTGAGGAAGAATGGATCAGGCCTCAGACCATTGCAAGGAACTATTATCACTTGTCTCTGTTATTAATGTCTTCAGTAACCCTGTAAATCCTTCCCGCTATACTCCTAGAGTACGTCTCTGGCCAACTATGGAAGCATGCAAAAAGCACAACTTTGAAAATGGAACAAGCCATCTTTCAGCACCTCCCTTCTTGGTGTTAGTTAGTTAGTTAGTTAGTTAGTTAGTTAGTTAGTTAGTTAGTTAGTTAGTTAGTTAGTTAGTTAGTTAGTTAGTTTTCTGGCCACACTTGACTGTGTTCATGGCTTACTCCTGGCACTGCTTAGATCTCAATACGGTGAGACTCATGGGTCTTTATATGATTCTGGGAATTAAACCTATATCAGCTGTATGCAAGGCAAGATCTTTATCCACTGGACCATGGGTTTGACCCATCACTGCTCTCCTTTGATGGCAATTATCCGTTTCTCTCTGTATCAGTCTTTTCAACAGCCCTTTGAGGTGGGATGAGGCAAGGCTATGCTGTCCAGTTTTGCAGGTGAGAAATATCACACTCTCACATGTTAGCCATGTTGGCTGATATCATATCAGAAAGAACTAAGGATGGTGAAAAAGTATAGCAGATAAGGAACTTGCATACTGCTAACCAAGGGTTCAGTCCCCTATACCACATAAGATGGGTCGGTCCCCTGAGCACAGCCAGGAGTAATCCCTGATCACAGAGCCTGACCTGAATAAGGCCTAAATACCTTACAAAATAATACACAACAGAAAATACTAACTAATATGATATAATCTTATTCCTATTTCTGCGAAATCCACTACAATGCTTTGATTAGTGACTCCTCTATGGACTAGGGGATTCCAGATTCCTTGTTTGTGGAGGCACTAATTTCTGGGGTACTCCACAAAGACCTTGTATCCTGCTTGTTAATGAATGAAAGTGTGTGAAAACAAAGGGTCATGGTTGCCACATACTCTTTGTTTCTGTCCTCATTTCACCGGTCAAAACATAGATCTGTTTTTCTGCAAGGGAAGTTGGGAAACATAGTCCAAGTATGCCCAGGAAGCGCCCCAGATTTGTCTCCATCGAGTCTGAGGGCTAAGGTTAGGTGCTCAGGCTCTGACTTTTCTTGCAGTGGCCTCACATACAAACACTCTGAGTCTGCTTTTGGGTCAGGGATGAAACTAAGATTGTTCAAACTGAAGTGTCCATGAATATGTTTATCGATAGAATGTTTGATCAATTAAACACCAGAGAAGTAGAACTAGACAAGAAGACTTTTATATTCACCTAAGGAGGAAATTGCAAAGAGGGAAATTAAAACCACACTTGAATTACAAAAAAAAAAAAAAATTGGCAAAGTTCCTGGAATCCAAGTGCACTCCTCTAATGAGTTTCCATGGATGGAATTCATTCCCTGACTGCAAAGCATCGTGGTGTGTTTGATTCCAGGAGGCCTGGCTTAATTACAAACTAGGTAGATATTAAAGTTGTAGCTACTCAAGTACAGCAACAGTTGCCTAATTATGAGGTCTCCAGAGGGGGTCTTTAATCATTTTTTAAAATAATATCTCCTGCACACAGAGCCTTTCCACTAGGGGCCCCTGGAATCTTTTCCAAACATTAATTAACATCCCTTCAGGAGGTCCCAGTCTTGTGGACTTCGGAGGCTGACAAAATGTGAGATCTGTTACTAAAAGGTGTGAGTTGGACCCAGGAACCAGGGGTGTGTAAGTCAAGGACCAAACTACAAATGGGCAAAAACAAAGAAAAGGTTGAAAGTTCTGGTGAGATTGAGAATCTCAGAGACCCAAGAGTTCCTCAAGTTCTAAACCTCTCTGTGTTCATGCATAGAAGAACATCCAATTGAGCTGTTGGCGGGCTCCTGGCTCAGGGTCTCTGCCTAGCATAGCCAGGACAATGGTTTCGGGAATGGAGGTTAAGAAGACCTGGCTAAAAGCCAAGGAGCACCAGTAATTCATCTGGAAAGAGAGCTTAGCTGAGTAACACAATAGAAACTTGAGGGCAAAAGGCAAAGACAGGATGTGACCAGGCAGCAAGAAGAAAAGGAATATGGAACAGAGTAACAATTCAGCAGGTACTGTACTTGCCTTACATATGGGCAAGCTGGATCCAATCACAGCTCCCTATATGGTCCTCCATGACCACAAGGAGTGATTCCTGAGCAAAGATAGGAGTAGTCCTGAGTACTACTAGATGTGGCCCAAAAAGTAGAGGGGTAAAAATAGAAGAGAGATGAGATCCTCCACCTCAAAAGGGAAGACACTTAAGAAGGTCACAAAGACAAGGGAAATGGAGCCAATGAAATAAAGAAGACCCTACAAGAGTATATTGAAAACACTTGGTCACTCCTAGGCTTGCCAACTGGGGATGAAGTAGGGATTGGCCTGCCCTAATGGAAGTGCTGGGGCCGGAGCTTCAGGGCCTCAGGCACAAGCCAAGGAATTCCCCTTCCTTGTTCAAGGATCTCCTTGAATTGAATCTCAGGAAATTCTAGGACTGATTTTCCTCCACAGTAGCTGGAAATAAAACTGTGTCCTCAGTGGCCCAAGACAATCTCTGGCAATATTTAGTGCCCAAGTGCCCAAAATGTTTCTAAATGCTTCACCTCCACTGCAGGCCTGAAAGTGAACTTTAATAGCTGCCACCAAAGGAAAAGCAACTCCAAGGGAAAGTCAAACTGCCAGGCAGCAAACTCAGCTCCTTCCTTCCACCAGTCCCCAGTAAGTCTGACACTCCATCACCCAAATTCTCCTTATGTGTGCCGCATGCAGGCTCATTCTGATATGGCATTTTTGTGGCCTTTACCCAGGTAATAGAGTGCCACCACCCTCCTGCCATCTTGCCCGGCACCAAGGGCTTGTCTGTCTCTCTCCCTACTGGCCTTTAGAGATGCATGGATCAATACCTGGCACCTCAGGCCACAAGTATAATATCCAGCAGTTGAGTTGACCTCATGAAGAAATGAGTGAAGTGGTAAAGAGCTGGATGCTTAATCTTCTGATGCTGGACTCTTTTTGTTTGTTTTTTTTTGGTTTTGGTTTTGTTTTGGGACCACACCCTGTGGCTCTCATGGGTTACTGGACATGCACTCAGGAATTAATTCTGGTGGGCTGGGAGTAACAATATAGAATGCAGGGATCAAATCTGTGTTTGCCATGTGCAAGATAAATGCCCTACCCACTGAACTATCTCTCCAATCTCTCTGGACTCTTTCTGCCATAATAATGTTACCTGCCTGCCTTTCCTCTCCAGGTGATTTTCAGCTATTATCACTGTGACCTTGACTTTATTTGGAGCCATCAATAAAGGCAAGTGATGGGGCTGAAGCAGTGGCGTAGTGATACGGCATTTGCCTTGCATGCGGCTGACCTCGGACGGACCACGGTTTTATCCCCTGGAATCCCACATGGTCCCCCAAGTCAGGAGTGATTTCTGAGAGCATAACCAGGAGTAACCTCTGAGTGTCACTGAGTGTGGCCCAAAAACCAAAAAAAATGAAAAAATGAAAAATAAAATAAAGGCAAGTGAACTTCAGAACTTCATCTTCTCTGATTCAGCTACAGGCAAGTGTCTGCAGGTCGGGGGAAGAATCTAAGTTTTCACACCAGAATAAATGGTCCCTGGGCATTGGAAGGAGGAAGGAAGAGATGCTGGAGTGGATCTCTCCCCCTGTGTTGACTCATCAGGCTCATGGTGAGCAGAACTTCTGCATTCAGTTCTCTGCTCCAGCTCAAAACAAGTAAGGAGGAAACCAGGGTCATATTTCAGAAAAGACTCTCACCAGACTGTATGCAGGTATTAAGGCAACTTAGCCCAGGAAGAGCCCCGCTCCCCACAGTGAGAAAGAGCACCAGCCCCACTGCCCAAATGTCTGGGTTCTGAGTAATAGGGAAATTGATACGCTGTGATTTTATATGCTATAGTTTTCTTGCAAAACTGATCCTTTGTGGAGAGAGAGAGAGAGAGAGAGAGAGAGAGAGAGAGAGAGAGAGAGAGAGAGAGAGAGAGAGATGTCCACCATAGAAGCAGGCAGAGGAGGTGGGCACTGAGGAAATTAGGAACATTGGTGGCAGGAAATGTGCAGTGGTAAAGGGATGGGGTTTGGGATATTGTATGACTGAAACTCAATCATGAACAACTTTGTAGCTGTGTATCCCATGTTGAATTGATTTTAAAAGTATTAATTAAAAATATAAAATAGCCTGACACCCTCGAAGCCAGTGGTTTGTGCCACAGTCTGCGCAGCCCCTGCCCAGTTTGATGCAATGGTGTGGGAGGGGCGTGGGCATGGCATGCCTCTTTGCAGTTCTGACCATACATCAGAAAGCTCTTGGAATCCAGTCAGTGAGGAGCGCCAGGAGAAGGGGCAGGCATCAAATGTGGGCCTTGAGCCTGCCAAGGCCAGGTTTAAGGCTGTTCTCTTCTGCAGGAACTAGTTAAAGTCTCTGGAGAAGAGCCTGCAGTCTGCTGTATAACTTAACACCATTGGAATTAAGGAATTGAGGAGAGAATTGTACATATTAGTGCAGGCGACTAGGCTAGTGCTGTTTGGGTCTGTGTTTCTATGTGTTACAGGGGAAAGCGAGCAAATGGAGACAAAGTTGGCCTCAGGAGTACCTGAAAAAGACCCTATGGCTTTGGGACCCAGAGCCATGTCAGCAGTGCCCAGGTGAAGGACAGGATCTGAGGTAGGGACCAAGAGCTATCACAGAAACAAGAGACTGAGGTGGCAAACCCTGCAGCTTTGGGACATGGAAGCCACTTTGACAGCACACAGATTAAGAACATAATCCTGGGCCAGAGAGATAGCACAGCAGTAGGGCGGTTGCCTTGCATGCAGAAGGATGGTGGTTTGAATCCCGACATCTCATATGGTCCTCCGAGCCTACCGGGGGCAATTCCTGAGTGTAGAGCCAGGATTAACCCTGAGCGCTACTGAATATGACCCAAAAACAAAAACAAAAAAGAGTATAATCCCAAACAAAGAGCCAGTAGAGCACAGCCACTCCACTCCAAGGCTGCATGCTCCTCCTAGTCAAGGAACATCAGCACGGGAGAAAAAAAATCACACTACAATTGCAACAAAGGGGAAAAACACAGACCTCCACCAAGCTGAAAGAACAAAGATGGTAGCTCCAATGACCCAAAAAGTACCAGCCACCAATTTAGCCTCTCAGATAAGGACTTTAGAGAAAAAATATGGAGGATTTTCATACAACTCAAAGAAAGGATGGAAGGAACTGAAAGTTACACTAATAAGAATCAAGAGGATCTGAGAGGAGAAATAAGAAAACCTCAAACTGAAATAACAGAGCTGAAAAACATGGTAAGTAAAATGAAAACCTCATTGGAGAGTATATCCAACAGAGTAAAAGCTGCTGAAGACAGAATCAGTGAGCTAGAAGATGAGATGTATAAAAACTCCATACAACAAAAGAGGTTGGAAAGATCCTCATAAAAGACTATCAGACAATGGGAAAAGCCCTCAAAAAATGTGAACAGATGAAAATAGAAGTCTTTGAAAAACTTAACAGAAACAACATAAGAATCATTGGAATCCCAGAGACCAAGAAAGAAAATCCCCAGGAAGAATCAACAATCAAGAACATCATTGCAGAGAAACCCCCAGAGCGAAAGAGTGCATGCAACCAAATCCTACATGCCCAAAGATTATTAGCCAAAAGAGATCCAAAGAAAAGCACCCCAACACATCCTAGTCACAATGACAGATCCCACAGATAGGTGTAAAATACTGAAAGTGGTAAGATCAAAAAGAAAAATTACATTCAAAGGAGCATCACTAAGATTTACAGTATATCTGTCGCAAAAAAACCCTCAAGGCCTGAAAGAAGTGGTGGTACATAGTGAAAAAATTCAACAAACTTAATGCATCTCCAAGACTACTTCTTCCAAACAGACTTACATTGAGATTTGAAGGAAATATATATACATGTATGTATGTATGTATGTATGTATGTATGTATGTATGTATGTAGAGAGAGGGAAGATTCTCCACCCCCAGAAAACTGGATGCACATTCTGTTCCAATGCATATGGGTCATTCTTCAGGATAGACCACATGCTGGTCCATAAAACATACCTCCATAAAATCAAAAGTATAGAAATTGTGTAAACTACCATCTCAGATCACAATGCACTAAAATTAGAAGTGAACTATAAAGAGGTACAGAAGTAAAACTTCAACACCTGCAAATTAAACAGCTCACTATTGAACAAGTGGGTCAGAGATGAAATCAAATAGGAAATCAAGAGATTTCTGGAAACAAATGCAAATGAAGACACAAATTATCAGAATTTGTGGGACAAAGCAAAAACAGTAATAAGAGGAAAATGTATACCTTAGCAAGCACACATCAGGTAGAAGGGGCATACATAAATAACTTAATTGTTTATGTTAATAATAATTAACACCTTATAAAATTAGAAAGTGTTCAACAAAATGAATCAAAATTAGATAGACAGAAGGAATAAACAAAGCCTAGAGCAGAAATTAATGAAGTAGAAATCCAAAAGCAATCTGAAAGATTAGTGAAAGCAAAAGTTGGTTCTTTATAAAAATAAGCAAGATCAATAAACCACAGACAAAACTAACAAAGAAAGGGAGAGAGAGAAATTTAATAAACCAAATTAGAAATGAAAAGGGGAAGCGGAGCAATAGTACAGTGGTAAGGCATTTGCCTTGCATATGGCCAACACAGAACGAACCCCGGAGCAACTTCTGGGTGCAGAGCCAGGATTAACCTCTGAGTGACACCAGGTGTGACAGAAAAAAAAAAAGGAAGGAAGGAAGGAAGGAAGGAAGGAAGGAAGGAAGGAAGGAAGGAAGGAAGGAAGGAAGGAAGGAAGGGAGAGAGAGAGAGAGAGAGAGAGAGAAAGAAAGAAAGAAAGAAAGAAAGAAAAAAGAAAGAAAGAAAGAAGAGAAAGAAAGAAAGAAAAGAAAGAAAGAAAAGAAAGAAAGAAAGAAAGAAAGAAAGAAAGAAAGAAAGAAAGAAAGAAAGAAAGAAAAGAAAGAAAGAAAGAAAAGAAAGAAAGAAAAGAAAGAAAAGAAAGAAAGAAAGAAAGAAAGAAAGAAAGAAGAGAAAGAAAGAAAAGAAAGAAAAAAGAAGAAGAAAGAAGAAGAAGAAAGAAGAAAGGGAAGGAAGGAAGGAAGGAAGGAAGGAAGGAAGGAAGGAAGGAAGGAGAAGGAAGGAAGGAAGGAAGAAGGGAGGAGGGAGGGAGGAAGGAAGGAAGGAAGGAAGGAAGGAAGGAAGGAAGGAAGGAAGGAAGGAAGGAAGGAAGGAAGGAAGAAAGAGAAAGAAGTAAAAGAGAAGATAACTACAGATACTACAGAAATTCAAAGGGTAATCAGAGGTTACTCTTAGAAACTCTATGCCACAAACATGAGAACCTAAAAGAATGAATACATTCTTGGACTCTTATAACCTTCTAAGATTGAACCAAGATGATCTAGCTTATTTGAATAGACCCATCACCAATTGCGGTAATTAAAATGGTAATCAAAAGTCTCCCCAAAAACAATAAACCCAAGACCAGAAGGATTCACTAAGAAATTATTTCAAACCTTCTTCTTCTTTTTTTGGGGGGGGCCACATCCGTTTGATGCTCAGGGGTTACTCCTGGCTATGTGCTCAGAAATCGCTCCTGGCTTGGGGGACCATATGGAATGTGGGGGGATCAAACCGCGGTCAATCCTACGCTAGCGCTTGCAAGGTAGAAACTTTACCTCTAGAGCCACCTTCCCGGCCCCTATTTCAAACCTTCTAAGAGGACCTACTGCCTATAATTTTCAGGCTCTTACAGGAAATTAAAAATTCAGAAATACTTCCAAATAGTTTTTATGACTCTAACATCATCACCCTGATACCAAAAGCAGAGATGCCACCAAAAAAGGAAAACTACAGACTGATATCCCTGATATCAACTGTGTTCACAGTTGTAAAGATCCTCAACAAAATCCTATCAAAACAGTTTCATCAAATTGCCTCACCTAAAAAGTCATACACCATGATCAAGCAGGATTCATTCCAGAAATGCAAAGATGGTTCAACACAAATAAGTCAATGTATGCCATACACCACATCAACAAAAAGGAAAATTAAATACCACATGATCATACCAATAGATGCAGAGAAGCCATTTGAAAAGGTCCAATACCCATTCATGAAAAAAAAAAAAAACTCTCAACAAGATAGGAATGAAAAGAACTGTTCTCAATATAGCCAAGGTCATTTACCACAAGCCCATGCAAATATATTCAATGGAGAAAAATTGAAAGCTATTCCCCTAAGATCTGGCACAAGTCAAGGCTTCCCCCTCTTGCTACTCATATACAACATAGTACTGGAATTACTTGTCATAGCAATTAGGCAAGAAAGGATATGAAGTGCATCCAGATAGGAAAGGAAGAAATCAAGCTCTCACTGTTTGCAGATGACATGATACTATACTTAGAAAATCCTAAAAGACTGTACCAAAAAGCTTCTAGAAACAATAGATTCATATAGCAACATGGCAGGCTACAAAATTAACACACACAAAAAAGGCAATGACCTTCTGATCACTTCTGATACTCAAATAATGATTGAGAAGAAAAAACAATTAAAAAACAATCCTATTCACAATAGCACCACAGAAATTCAAATACATTATAGTCAACTTAACTAAAATAGTGAAGGACCTTTACAAAGAAAACTATAAACATTGCTTCAGGAAATAAAAGAGGACACAAGGGAATGGAGACAATCCTGTCCATGGATTGGGAGAATTAACATCACTAAAATGGCAACATTTTCCAAAAGCATTATACATATTTAATGCAATCCCTCTAAGGATACCCATAACATTCTTCGAAGAAATAGATTAAACACTCCTGAAATTCATTTGGAACAATGAACGCCCCAAAATAGCTAAAGCAATCCTTAGGGGGGAAAAAGATAGGAGATACCACTTTCCCCAAATTGTACTACAAAGCAATAATTATTAAAATAGCATAGTACTAGAATTAAGACAGACCATCAGATCAATGGAATATGTTTGAGTAGTCTGAGAATGACCTCAAATATACAATCAATTAATTTTGACAAAGGCTTAAGAAATTCAAAATGAAACAAGAATAGCCTCTTCAACAAGTGATGCTGGGACAACTGGTCAGCCATATGCAATAAAGCGAACTTGAACCTTCATCTAACACCACAAAGGTCAAATCAAAATGGATTAAAGACCTTGATATCAGACCTAAATTGTAAGATATATAGAGAAGAAAACTTAGGTAAAACACTCCATAACATTGAGACTAAAGACATCTTCAAAGAGGAAGCACCACAGTCCAAACAAGTGGAAGCAGAGATAAACAAATGGGATTATATCAAACTGAGAAGCTTCTATACTACAAAGGAAATAGCGACTAAGGTAAAAAGGTCACCCACAGAATGTGAAAAGCTTTTCACCCATTACCCATCAGATAAGAAGCTAACATCTAAGCTATACAAGGTACTAACTGAACTTAACAAGAAAAAAAAAATCTAACCCCATCAAAAAATAAAAAAAAGAAATGAACAGACATTTCCTCAAAGAAGAAATACAGATGAAAAAGGCACATGAAGGGGCCGGAGAGATAGCACAGCGGTGTTTGCCTTGCAAGCAGCTGACCCAGAACCTAAGGTGATTGGTTCAAATCCCGGCTTCCTATATGGTCCTCCGTGCCTGCCAGGCGCTATTTCTGAGCAGATAGTCAGGAGTAACCCCTGAGCGCTGCTGGGTGTGCCCCCCGGCAAAAAAAAAAAAAAAGAAAAAAGAAAAGAAAAGAAAAGAAAAGAAAAGAAAAAGGCACATGAAAAAATGCTCCACATCACTAATCATCAAGGAGATGCAAATCAAAACAACAATGAAGTACCATCTCACACCACAGAAACTGGCACACATCACAAAGAACAAGAACAATCACTGCTAGCATGGATGTGGAAAGAAAGGAACGCTCATTCTCTGCTGGTGGGAATACTGTCTAGTCCAACCTTTATGGAAAACAATATG
Source organism: Suncus etruscus (assembly GCF_024139225.1). Classification (NCBI taxonomy): domain Eukaryota; kingdom Metazoa; phylum Chordata; class Mammalia; order Eulipotyphla; family Soricidae; genus Suncus; species Suncus etruscus. The sequence continues at coordinate 14,611,286 of NC_064849.1, forward strand.
GAGATTCCTCAAAAAACTGGAAATTGAACTCCCATATGATCCAACAATACCACTACTAGGATTATATCCTAGGAACACAATACAATAATACCCTCTGTACTCTGTAAAAAGCAGTGCTTTTTACAATAGCCAAAATCTGGAAACACCCCTGATGCCCAACAACAGATGAGTGGCTAAAGAAACAGAGGTACATATATACAATGTACATATATACAAATTCAAAATTTGCCTATACATGGATAGATATGGAGACTATTATGCTGAGTAAAATAAGTCAGAGGAAGAGAGATAAACATTGGAATAGTCTCACTCATCTTTGGGATTTAAGAAAAATTAAAGACAGAATATTAATAATACATAGAGATGAGGGCCGGAGAATCAGCCATTGATCTTAAGCTTACCACAAAGAATGATAAGTGTAGTTAGAGAAATAACTACACTAACAACTACTACGACAATGATAGAAAGAGAAATACAATGACTGTCTCTCAAAGACAGTCACGGGATGGGGGAGAAGGGAAATGGGGAGAGCATTGGTGGCAGAAAAGTTGCACTGGGTAAGGGGGGTTGCATTGGATGACTAAAACCCAATATGAACATGTTTGTAACCATGGTGCTTAAATAAAGAAATTGTTAAAAAGAGAAAAGATAAATAAATCCCCCTTCCCAGAAGTGACCCTTATCACTGAGCCACTATCCTGGCTCATCAATACCATCACAACATACATATCTCTGTTGATACCTAGATGTAATCTAGGATTACGGGATTCCAGAGTAAAGAAAATAGAGCTTGTTTACATGTAATGAATAAAGTCAGTCATAATGCAAGGAACGAGAATGATTCTCCTAGGTGGACTAGCAGCACCGTAGGGAGCAATACACAGCCAATACAACATAACTGGAGAGCTGGTGCATAAAACTGGGGGACCATTGGGACACTGTTTGTGGGTGGGGTGTAAGAACAATGTATGTAGGACACTATCATTGACAGCATTGGAAATCACAGCATCACAATAAAAATAAAGTATAGATACTAAGCAAGTAAGATTTTTTTTTATAAAATTGTATATAACATTTATCTATGTTGTTTAAAAGCAGTTTAACTCTTTCCAGATAAATATCATTTTTTGTTACTTTTTTCTAGTACCTTAGGCTATAGAGTAAAGTCACTCGCTAACACTCTAGGCATTGGGAGAGTCTGGACTGGAGCATAGTCTATATGTGAGCATACACACAGATGACAGGCGACAGGCACACTGAAGCAACTGAAGCATACACACACACACACACACACACACACACACACACACACACACAGAAAATTTCTAAAAGGATTCTTTAGTAACCTTTTGGAAACACCCCACCCCCAGAGCTTTGAGGAAGACTAATCACCTCTCTGCATAGTCTTGACTCCTCGGCAGAGCAGGTCTGAAAGCAGCAGACATGCCTGGAATTCCAAAAATGCAGGCACACAGGTCTCAAAGAGGGGTGAGGGGAAGAAATGCCCTGGGAAAGCCATCCCAACCCCCACTCCTAAAGACAGGGTGGTCTGACCCCCTCTAGTCTGTGGTTTTCCTTACACAACTTAAAAAATCGACTGATTGCTTGCTCCATCTTGGAATTCAAGAAAGGATGCACCACCAACACCCACACAGCAGTGCCACCACTCACTGTATGTAGTCTCAGGACTCAGGGGTGAGTGACACCCAGCCAAATCTCTTCTTTCAGGGAAGCACCCTCCTACGAAGTCTGGCCAGCTCCTGTTTCTCCTAAACATTATTCCAGATTTGACTCTGGCTTTCTTTTCATGCTCACTCTGCAAAGTTACGGATGGTGAGAAAAGGAGACCCACTCACTGCAAAGAAATGTGATACTGGGAGGCCGGAGAGATAGCATGGATGTAGAGTGTTTGCCTTGCATGCAGGACAGTGATTTGAATCCCAGCATCCCATATGGTCCCCCGAGCCTACCAGGAGCAATTTCTGAGCGTAGAGCCAGGAGTAACCCCAGAGCACTGGTGGGTGTGACCCAAAAACCAAAAAAAGAGGAAGGAAGGAAGGAAGGAAGGAAGGAAGGAAGGAAGGAAGGAAGGAAGGAAGGAAGGAAGGAAGGAAGGAAGGAAGGAAGGAAGGAAGGAAGGAAGGAAGGAAGGAAGGAAGGAAGGAAGGAAGGAGGGAAGGAGGGAAGGAGGGAAGGAGGGAGGGAGGGAGGGAGGGAGGGAGGAAGGAAGGAAGGAAGGAAGGAAGGAAGGAAGGAAGGAAGGAAGGAAGGAAGGAAGGAAGGAAGGAAGGAAGGAAGGAAGGAAGGAAGGGGGAAGGAGGGAAGGAGGGAGGGAGGGAGGGAGGGAGGAGGAAGGAAGGAAGGAAGGAAGGAAGGAAGGAAGGGGAAGGAAGGAAGGAAGGAAGGAGGGAGGGAGGGAGGGAGGGAGGGAGGGAGGGAGGAAGGAAGGAAGGAAGGAAGGAAGGAAGGAAGGAAGGAAGGAAGGAAGGAGGAAGGAAGGAAGGAAGGAAGGAAGGAAGGAAGGAAGGAAGGAAGGAAGGAAGAAGGGAGGGAGGAAGGAAGGAAGGAAGGAAGAAAGGAAGAAAGGAAGGAAGGAAGAAGGGAGGGAAGGAGGAAGGAAGGAAGGAAGGAAGGAAGGAAGGAAGGAAGGAAGGAAGGAAGGAAGGAAGGAAGGAAGGAAGGAAGGAAGGAAGGAAGAAGGGAGGGAGGAAGGAAGGAAGAAGGGAGGGAGGGAGGAAGGAAGGAAGGAAGGAAGGAAGGAAGGAAGGAAGGAAGGAAGGAAGGAAGGAAGGAAGGAAGGAAGGAAGGAAGGGAAAGAAGAAAGAAAGAAAAGAAGAAAGAAAGAAAGAAAGAAAAAGAAAGAAAAGAAAAGAAAGAAAAGAAAGAAAGAGAAGAAAGAGAAGAAAGAAAGAAGAAAAAGAAAGAAAAGAAAGAAAGAAGAAAGAAAGAAAGAAGACAGACAGACAGCCAGACAGACAGAAGAAAGAAGAACGAAGAAAGAAAGAAGAAAGAAAGAAGAAGAACAGAAAGAAGAAAAGAAAGAACAGAAAGAAAGAAAGAAAGAAAGAACAGAAAGAAGAAGAAAGAAAGAAAGAGAAAGAAAAGACAAGAAGAAAGAATAAAGAAAGAAAGAGAAGAATAGAAAGAAAAAAAGAAAGAAAGAAGAAATGTGATACTGATGAACCCATGATGATGCTGGGGAATGAGAAAGAAACAGGCCATCCTGCATCCTGACACTGACACCCTGAAGCCAGTGGGACTCATCTCCAAGAGGCAGGTATATGCCTCACACACTATTAGATAAGACAGGGCCACACAGGGACAGTGGATAGAAGAGGCATACCACCCATCCTCTCTCAGACCCCCTCCTCGCACTCTGGCTCTATGCCTAGGAAAACTGCTTAGGGACTTACTAGAGTTAATGCCAGGAACAATTCTCTGGGTCTCTTTACCTTAAAGGGTTAAAAGAACTGGTTACTCTCATCTGGGGTTCACAGGGGACTGTCTGAGCTCCTGACTCACAGGCAGCTGTCTTCCTGTGTGCTGGAGGGACAAGGAGAGAGACAGAGGCAGACAGAGACAGAAACTGAGATCACCTCCCTTGTGCCTCTCTGATCCTATTCGTGGGAACTCCACCCTCACTATCCTAGTCATCTCCAAAGTCTCATTTGCCATTATCCTCACCTTGAGGGCCAGATACTCAATAGATGCACTCTGGAAAGACACAGTGAGTCCATAAACAGGTGTGGGATGCTATAAAAATAAACATGACTGCAGCAGGAGCCAGTTGTCTGTATGTAGCAATTCCACCTGCTTTTCCCAGGAGCCAGGAGATGCCCCCTAATCAGGGCCAAGTTTTGTCTGCCAGCCTTGCACACTCTTCTTTCTACAAACCCTGTTAGGATCAAAATTTTGATTTAGAATAACTGCATCCTAGCTTTGCTGTGAACCTCAGTATAGCCACAACAGATTCAAGTTTCACAGACAAAGACTAGGTCAGAACAGCCAGTTTCAGGAACTTCGAGGGCATTTACCAAAACAGATGGATAAATTAGCAACAACCAGAGGCCTGCTGGTGAATAAGAGCCCCTCCTCTACTAACTTTACTGATGTAGACCCCAAATCCCTAAAAACCATAATATTCCACTCTAGATATTTAACCATAAAAGGAAAACACCCTAGACAACAACCAATCAACTTAAGGTTATACTGTGATGTTTGGAAGCCTCTGCAACCCTATTAAAGGAACCTGAGAGCTCAGTAAAAGGTCATGGCCTTAGAGGGGCAACCCTAGCTTGCTGTTAAATAAACTTCCATGCCTTGTTGCAGTGCTGTTTCATCTTCTTGGTGGTTTTTGTGGGATGGATCTGAAATCAGAGATTAGTTTTAGAAGTTAACAACCTAATAACCCACCCACCCCCCATTTCATACCCCCAGTTCACAGAGGAGATTTCAAATTCCCATTGTTATGGAGAAAGCCACTCCTGACTTTGTAGCAGCTCCTAGGACATCTGGGCACCCCTGCTCTCATGACATTGTGGGAGAAGGGTATGCAAGGAAGTAAAAGAGGCCAGAAATATTTTCTGGTGAAAAACATAAGCAAGAGGCACCAGAAAGACAGTACAGCAAGTAGGGTGTTTGTCTTGCATGGAGCAGACCTAGATTTTATCCCTGGTATCCCATATGGTCTTGAGAGCTCCAACAAGAGTGATCTCTGAGTACAGAGCTAGAGTAAGCCTGAGTAACCACTGTTTCTCCAAAACAAAACAAAAACAACCAAGCAAAAAGAAGTATTCATTGAAGGAGAACAGAAAGTGTGGCTGGAGGGCTGGGAAGAGGGTAGGGGCAAGAATTGAGAGTATGGAAGTGCTGCAGCTCAGGGCTACTGGGTTCATATAACCACCTTGTTTTTGATAAAGGAGCAAAAAATCCTAAATGGAGCAGGGAAAGCCTATTCAACAAGTGGTGTTGGCACAACTGGTTAACCACTTGCAAAAAAGCGAACTCAGACCCCCAGCTAACACCATATACAAAGGTAAAATCCAAATGGATTAAAGACCTTGATATCAGAACTGAAACTATAAGGTATATAGAACAACATGTAGGTGAAACACTCCATGGACATTGAGACTAAAGGCATCTTTAAGGAGGAGACAGCACTTTCCAAGCAAGTGGAAGCAGAGATAAACAGATGGGACTATATTAAGCTGAAAAAGCTTCTGCATCTCAAGGAAATAGCGCCCAGAATACAAAGGCCACCCCACTGAGGGGAGAAATTATTCACCCAATACACATCAGATAAAGGGCTAATATCCAAAATTTCAAGGTACTGACAGAACTATACAAGAAAAAAAACAACTAACCCCATCAAAAAATGGGAGAAGAAATGAACAGACACTTTGAAAAAGAAGAAAGGCAAATGGCCAAAAGGCACATGAAAAGATGTTCACATCACTAATCGTCAGGGAGATGCAAATCAAAACTACTATGAGGTACCACCTCACGCCACTGAGATTGGCACACATCACAAGAAAGGAAAACAAGCAGTGCTGGCGGGGATGTGGAGAGAAAGGAACTCTTTTTCACTGCTTGGTGGGAATGCCGTCTAGTACAAACCTTTTATGGAAAGCGATATGGAGATTCCTTCACAAACTGGAATTGAGCTTCCATTACGATCCAGCTATACCACTCCTAGGAATATACCCAAGAAACACAAAAATACAATACAAAAAACCCTTCCTTACTCCTATATTCATTGCAGCGCTATTTACAATAGCCAGACTCTGGAAACAACCAAGATGCCCTTCAACAGATGAGTGGCTGAAGAAACTGTGGTACATATACACAATGGAATACTATGCAGCCATCAGGAGAGATGAAGTCATGAAATTTTCCAATACATGGATGTACATGGAATCTATTATGCTGAGTGAAGTTAGTCAGAGGGAGAGAGAAAGACGCAGAATGGTTTCACTCATCTATGGGCTTTAAGAAAATGAAGGACCATTTTTAACAATATCTCAGAGACAAGAGAGATGAGGGCTGGTAGGTGCAGCTCAGGACATGCAGCTCATCACATAGAGTGATGAGTGCAGTTGCAGAGATGACTACACTGAAAACTATCATAAAATGTGAATGAATGTGGGAAGTAGAAAGCCTGTCTCGAGTACAGGTGTAGGGGGGTGGGGAGGAGGAGATCTGGGAAATTGGTGGTGGGAATGTTACACCGGTGAAGGGGGGGTGCTCTTTACATGACTGTAATCATACAACTATAATCATGTTTGTAATCACGGTGTTTAAATAAAGATAAAAAAAAAAAAAAAAAAAAAAAAGAAAATCTGTGGGACACAGCAAAAGCAGTAATTAGGAGGAAATTCATAGTAATACAGGCCTATGTCAAGAAACAGGAAAATGACAAGACCAACAGTTTAAAGGATCACCTCAAGGAATTGGAACAACAGCAGCAAAGAAATCCAACCACAACCAGAAGGCAAGAAATAGTAAAAACCAGAGCAAAAAATAACAAAAAAAAAAAAAAAAAAAAAAAAAAAAAGAATTGAGAGTATGGAAGTGCTGCAGCTCAGGGCTACTGGGTTCTGATGGCAATCGGCTGTGATCAGTTCATTGACATTACTACCCTGGGGTTTCTGAGCCACTCTCCTCAAAGGAAGCCCTCGCACCCCAGGCATACCCCATGGGCATGCTGCCCAAGGACACAAATGGAGCTTTAGAAAGCTGGTGAGGTAGATAGATGATTAACAGGGAGAGTGTCTCCAATGGTTGCTGACTGAGTCAAACCTGCTAGACTGGAGTCTGTGCACTGACCCAAAACTAGTCATGAAATTCCATGGCCAAGGCATTGAGTGCCCTACTTGGTAGTACTGAACTTATCAGAATCTTCACCCAATAGCTAAAGGTAGGGGCCAGGAGTCTCCAGATAGCCGCTCTGCTATAGGGGCAGATAGTGAAACTCACACAGTAAGAGGCATTGTGGACAGGTACGTTGGACAGCTAGCTACAGGCTGGAGGATCTCTTCTGTGGAATAAAAGTGCATACCTTGAAAGAACTGCAAGAGTTCCCATCCTTGAAGATGAATAAGTACTCAAGAGTGGCACTAAATTGCCCAGGGTATGAGGCAGGACCTTTGGTATGTAGGGTTTGAGGCTAGACAGGCAGCAAGAAAACTAATCAGGTGCACAGAGAGGCTGTGGAGAGCATATTCCTTTGGCTCACTCAGCTCCTCCCTCCAACTGGCACAAGTCTCCTGTCCCAGAAGGACCAAATGACACCTGATCCATCTGGAAAGTTCCATCCCCAGTCCCACCCATGCAACAGTGTGGGCTCCACTTGAAACTTCTCTCTTGTGGGAGTCAGACTGGAAGGAAGTCCCCCAGAACTAGAGATGGCCACCTAGCCCTGTGATAATGAGGAGGTAAGACCATACCAAGTAAACCTAGACCCCTATCTTTGGTGCCCCCTGATGACTAAGTCTTAGCTATGCCAGAGAGCACCAACAAATTCTTCTTTTGCCTACATAAGAGCTCTAACTGCATGAGCCAGTGATCAAAAGTTATGTTTACATTTGCAAGAATAATGTCAGCAATGAGGAAATGGGGAAACAGATCATTGGAATTAGCCCTTTCAGGGCTGAGAGTGAATGTACAAACAGGAAATGTTTGACTTCCACCTTTGTCAACATCACCCTAAACAGCCATTTCTATCCTATTACATTTTCCCAGCCCAAGGAAGATAAACAGAATCTACTTTAGAATTGAGAAGACAAACTCTCTACTAGTAGAGTTTTCATGTGCCCCAGGGTCTTCAGATGGCAAATGACAGGGTCTGGATTTATCTACAGAAAAGTATAGAGATTCATTGTAAGAAATAGTTCCTTGTGGGACTTCTTGTCTAAGACACACAACCATAAACAATTCTAATGTACCAATGTTACATAGCTAGAAGATGGGGAAAAAAAACATGTGAAGTTTCCAAATCTCCAATTAACACACATATCCCACTCAGCCAGCATAGGAAGGCATTACTGCAAACACTATATATACTGTATATATACTGTATTGCTAACATTGGATGTATCCCGGGATTAGGACAGTGAGAGGGTGACCAGGCTCTGCTGTTGTTGAGGAGGAGTTTGGGATCCATGAGTGATGATGCCAAGCCCACTCGTTTGAGAGTGAGTAAATGGAATCATGTATGGTTTCCATTTCTACTCTGGCACAGTTGGCCCTCAGTTCCCATTTCTGATACCAGAGAGCTGCATGGGGAATAGTTGAAATAGGTAGGCCCACTTTTTAACCAAAAGAGTCAAGACTGACATAGACTGACCCAAACAGCAAGTTCCATCCTCTGAGACTCTGACCCAATTTTATCAGATCACAGATAACAATCAGCCATTGAGTTTCACTAAGGAATTCCAGAATGTTCTCTCTTGCTCCAGTCTAGGTTATGTATGAACTGAGACTGCAGCAGTCATTTTGTTATAATAACAGCGCGAGAAGGTAGCCTGAGATAAGACACACTAGAGAAATAAGCGCAAGAACCACAAATAAGCAAATCCAGAGTTCTTGAATCTCACTACCTATGGCAGGGACCATGATTTGCCTTTTAAGATATCCCTTCTTTCCTTAATTGTTTCTCAAAATATAAATTCTATTTTGCACAACAATGTTCCAGAGATAAAAACCTGCACTTTACACCCTCTCTTGTAATAGAGGTGAATAATTCTGGCCAATTATAAGGGAAGACTACTAGAAAAGCTTTTTCTATGATTTGGCAGTTCATAGGAAAGGCTTCTAAAGAAGGTTTTCATCTTTTATCTTTTTTTTTTTCTTTTTGGGCCACACTCTGTGACACTCAGGGGTCACTCCTGGCTATGCACTCAGAAATTGCTCCTGGCTCGGGGACCCTATGGGATGCTGGGGATCGAACCAAGGTCCGTTCTGAATTGGCCACTTGCAAGGCAAATGCCCCACCACTGTACTATTGCTCCAGCCCTTAAAAAGGTTTTCTTCTGAGAGACTTTTTCAATCAAGAGTGTACTGAAGATTCTAGCAGAGCAACTAATTAAGAAAATGAAATAAAAAGTATCCAGACTGGAAAGGAAGAAGTAAAGTTATTACTTGCACATAATATGAACTTATATTCACAATACCCTACACACATGTGTGCGCGCACACACACAAACACACACACAGATTAGAGCTTGTAAATAATTTTAGCAAAGTCAACAATAAAAACCTTGCTTTTCAGTACTGTAGCAATAGAAACTCCAAATATAAAAGTAATAAACTCATCATATTAACAATAGCAGCAAAAATTCAAATAAAATTCTTAGGAAAAAATCTAACCAACATATAAGATATACATTTGCACTCTAAAATATTATTACATAAGCCCAACTTAAATGGAAAGATATCTGGCACATATTAATTGTAATAAAATGTCATTATGTCAATACACTGTAGGTTACTCTACAACTTCACTGCTATTCCTGTCAAAATTTAAACTTTCTCAGAATACAAAGTCCACCCACTGAGTGGGAGAAATTATTCACCCAATACTCATCAGATAAAGGACTAATACCCAAAATTTACAAGGTACTGACAGAACTATAAGAAAATAAAACAACTAACCCCATCAAAAAATGGGGAGAAGAAATGAACAGACACTTTGAAAAAGAAGAAAGGCAAATGGCCAAAAGGCACATGAAAAGATGCTCAACATCACTAATCATCAGGGAGATGCAAATCGAAACTACTATGAGGTACCACCTCACACCACTGAGATTGGCACACATCACAAAAAAGGAAAACAAGCAGTGCTGGCGGGGATGTGGAGAGAAAGGAACTCTTTTTCACTGCTGGTGGGAATGCCGTCTAGTACAACCTTTATGGAAAGTGATATGGAGATTTCTTCACAAACTGGAAATTGAGCTTCCATACGATCCAGCTATCCCACTCCTAGGAATATACCCAAGGGACACAAAAATACAATACAAAAACTCCTTCCTTACACCTATATTCATTGCAGCGCTATTTACAATAGCCAGACTCTGGAAACAACCAAGATGCCCTTCAACAGATGAGTGGCTGAAGAAACTGTGGTACATATACACAATGGAATACTATGCAGCCATCAGGAGAGATGAAGTCATGAAATTTTCCTATACAGGATGTACATGGAATCTATTATGCTGAGTGAAGTAAGTCAGAGGGAGAGAGAAAGACGCAGAATGGTTTCACTCATCTATGGGGTTTTAAGAAAAATGAAAGACATTTTTAACAGTATCTCAGAGACAAGAGAGATGAGGGCTGGTAGGTGCAGCTCATGACATGAAGCTCATCACATAGAGTGATGAGTGCAGTTGGAAAGATGACTACACTGAAAACTATGAAAACAATGTGAATGAATGAGGGAAGTAGAAAGCCTGTCTTGAGTACAGGTGTGGGGGGTGGGGAGGAGGGAGATCTGGAAAATTGGTGGTGTGAATGTTGCACTGGTATGTATGACTGTAATCATACAACTATAATCATATTTGTAATCATGGTGTTTAAATAAAGATAATTATTTTAAATTTTTTAACTTTTCTTTTGAACAAACAGTCTAAAAATTTAAAGGACTTGAGAGAGTCAAAATAATTTTGAAAAAGATAAATTGGAACACTTATATTTCCCTATTTCAGCTTACTACAAAATTACAACAATCAACACTTTGGTCTGTAACAGAGGATCTACATATAGAATAATACAGTAAAACATAGATTTAAAGATCTAGAAGATAGGTGAGCCCTCTTCAATTCTCTGATACCACATGGCTCCCTGAGCAATTCCAGGATATCCTGGGTAATGCTCAAAACCCCAAGGGCTGAGCAACACCATACTCTCAGGTCTTGCACTGATTAGACTTAAACTGAGAACTGCCAGTAGGACCCCCAGATCTGAGCATCTCATGGGTGCCCCTTCCCCAAATAGGCTAGAGATTACAGAAATAAATGCATCCATGTATGGTTAGTAGAAATACAATCAGGGTACCGAGACAACCCAACAATGATAGCTGGATATCCACATGCAAAGCAATTGATTTGAATTTGTATCTCACACCATATATAAAAATTATCTCAAAATAGATCAAAATTGCAGATGTCTAGAACATTCTAGAAAATTGTCTAGAAATGCCTAGGATTTTCTAGAACTATAGAAGTCTTGGGAAAAGGTAGGTATTTATGATCTTGTATTAGATAACTACTTTTTGCATATGATACATAAATCACAAGGATAAAAAAAACTCAAGGATTTAAGTAGATAAATTGAACTTCATCAAAATTAAGGATTGTGCTCAGCAAAGAGACAACCCACAAAACACATAGGGGGAAATATTTATAACTTATATAACTAATGAGTCTATATCCATAACATAAAAACATAGTTTTTAAAAAGCCCTTTCTTCAAAAATGATAGTCAGTGAGTACGTAAGAAGATGTCAGCATCACTAGTCATTAGAGAAATGTAAGTCAAAAATGACTGAACATTCATGAGGATGGTTCTATTCAAACACTCAATAACAAGTATTGGGAAGATGTGGGAGGAGGAATGGCATCTTCATGTGCTGCTGGTGAGAAAAGAAAACAGTGTGACCACATTGGAAAACAGTCTGGCAGTTCTAAAGCTAGACACAGAGTTACATTTGATGATATAACTCCATCCATAATTAGACATCCACCCAAGAAATAGGAGAACAGAAGAGGAGGGATAAGTTAGGGAAAGTGACATGAGGACAACTGTGGAGGGAAAATGTGCCTGCCCCAGAAGCAGACTGGAAGGTGAGAGGGGAACCAGTAACATTGGTGGATACTGGTGGAGAGGCTGATGTTGGAACATTGTACTCCTGAAACGCAATCACAAACATTTCTATAACTTTATGATTCTTGGTGATTCAATAAAAACTGACTACATTTTAAAAAGAAACAGAAAAGTATGTCCAGTAAAAATATGTTTATAAGGGGCTGGAGCGGTGGTGCAAACAGTAGGGCATCTGCCTTGCACGCACTAACCTAGGACAGACTGCGGTTCGATCCTCCAGCATCCCATATGGTCTCCCAAGCCAGGAGCAATTTCTGAGCTCAGAGCCAGGCATAACCCCTGAGCATCACCAGGTGTGGCCCAAAAACCAAATATATATATATATATATATATATATATATATATATATATATATATATATATATATATATTAGTATTCATAGCAGCCAAAAAGTGGAAACAACACAAATGTCCATCAAATGATCACTAAACCAATGAAGTGTGCCATGTCCATGCAAAGGAATATTATTTAACAATGATGGGGGCAAAGTCCTGAAAACCACCACATCTGTGAACCTTAGAATAAAGACTTCCATAATCTTATATTATATAGAAAATATCCAATATAAATAATAGCATCAAAGCTCAATACTCTTGCTCAAATTTTCTGAGTCTTGGTGCCTATAGCTGCTCCCTCTCTCTCACTCTGGGCTAGCAGACCAGAGAACTGATCCCATTGACTCATGTCTCTTGCCAGAGATGGCCATCTGCACATGTGACCCAATATCCCCAAATACAAGCCTCCCTAGAACCAAATCAGCTAGAGCTGAGGTCTTGAGCACAAGGACACAGAGCCACATGTGTCACAACCACAAATAGTTCATTTGACTGCACAGCCATAATCTGCACAGTTCATAATATTGAGCTGGTTACATACATGTTAGAACGTGAAGACATAGCTGCTTTTTGGCCCTGGGTAACTCCAGCGTTAGAAATATTCAGCCTAGGGCCAGAACAGTGGAGCAAGAGGTAAGACATCTGCCTTGCACTTGCTAGCGTAAGACGAATCGCAGTTCGATCTTCCGGCATCCTATATGGTCCCCCAAATCAGGAACGATTTCTGAGTGCACAGCATCATCGGGTTTGGCCCAAAAAAACAAACAAACAAAAAAATATCCAGCCTAGATCCACCCCATGGTGTCAAACTTATACCCCATGGTGTCATTCATATCCTCTCCTACATTATGATGGGAGCAAGACACACCCAACCCTGGGAGCTTTTGCTCCATCAACAGTACATCCTGGGCAGCTGTTGAGGGCAGGAATTAAATGTGGATCTGGATGAGTAACAGGCTGAGAATTCTTCTCAGTATAATGTCAAACCGGTCCTCATCCTGTCTTTTCCTTCAAATAGGGGCACTGGCCTCCAACTAACCCTGCTGAGACTTGAAGCTCTCAAACCTGTTTCTAAATTGTATTTTCCAGATTAATCAATGGAGGATTCTTTTGGAGGGCTTCCCAGAGAATGCACATTCCATGGACGCCTGGAGATCACACCCAGCGGAGAAACACAGGCCAGCTGTGGGCCTTCTTAGCCCAGGAAAATGAGCTGCTGAGCCACGCCACAGGCTGTTGGAACAAGCCAAGCAAAGGAGGTTTTGGGTGTTGTTCATAAATTGTTGGGGTTCATTTCAATCATAAAGAAAGATTTAAAACAACAAAATACAAGAAATATAGTGAATCCCTGTGTAACCACCACCCCAATAAAAAAAAAAAACAGATGTCATGAAGCTGGAATGATAGTACAGCTGGTAGGTTGCTATGTTGCATGCACCTAGGTTTGATCCCCAACATCCTGAACCCCTCCAGCACAGAGCCAAGATTCCTGAGCACAGAGCCAAGAGTAAACCCTGATCACAGCTAGTGTAATAACCCCCCCCCAAAAAAAAAACCCTCGAAAGTCAGTTTCAGGGGCTAGAGAGATAGCACAATGGTAGGGCGTTTGACTTGCAAGTGGCCGACCCAACATTGGTTCTAATCCCAGCATCCCATATGGTCCCCCATGCCTGCCAGGAGTGATTTCTGAGTACAGAGCCAGGATTAACCCTGAGTGCTACAAGGTGTGCCCCCCCAAAAAAAAAATTCAGTTTCAAATCCAGAACTGTTCCCAGAAGGGGTTTCTCCACCTCACCAAAGATAATTTTATTTCAGTGGAATTAGAGTCTGCACTCTTTTATGGCTGTCTTCTTTGACTCAAATTTATATTTTTAGACCTATTCATGCTATCTCATGCATCTAGCATTTATTAATTTTCATAACTAAGGATATTTCCCTCCTAATAATGCACTAGAAGATGCTAGAGAGATAGCTCATGAAGTAAGATGCTTCTCTTGCCTTGCATGCAGCCAATCACAATTTGATCCCTGGCACCACATAATGGTTCCCCAAACATGGCCAAGGGTCACTCCTTGAGCACAGAGTAATGAGTAAATAGCACATGAACACTGCTGCATGTAGCCCCCAAACCAAATAAATGCACTACAATTTGGATTTAGGTCTGTTTTCCTTTGGGACCATTGTAAGCACTGCTGTTAGGAAACTGTCAGCCCCTGAGAGCATATATGTAGGTATTTCTGCTCATTATACTACTGAAAAAGGAAACAAGAAGCTTCCATCCTGTCAAAATGATAGAAAAAGAAATAAAACCATTTTTCTCCATAATGGTTGTGCCCACCATAGAGGTGGAACCAATACTTTGTGTATCTTATTCATTTAAAATCTAGTCCAGGGGCTGAAGCATTAGTAGTCGATAGGGCGTTTGCCTTGCCTACAGCCACCCCAGGTTTGACCTATAAACTCCCTTTATGATCCCACCTGCCCACTTTTCTATTGTGCTATTTGTCATTTCATCCTGATCTGCACAAGTTCTTTATATTTGAATGGCTTGAGCCCTCCATTACAAATAGCTTCCACCATTCTTAGTTTGCTCTTGCACACTCTTACAAGCATCTAGATGAACAAACATTCGGAATTGGGGGACAGGGGAGTGCAGGGCACAACTTGTGGTGCTCAGGTTACTTCTGGCTCTGTGCTCAGGGATCACTCCTAGTGGTGCTTGGCGGACCATATGGGGGAACAGATAAATCGAACCTAGGTCAGCTGAGTGCAAGACAAGCACCCTACCTGCTGGACTTACCTCCAGCTCCAAACATTCGTAATTTTAATGGAGCCCAATTTATCAGTCTTTATGGTCATTCTTATCCATGTTTCAATGCATAATCCTTCTTACCCATGTTTCACTGTACAATCATCAGGACATTTTTTTTTTATGTCCATGAGTATTCTGGTCCCTAATGTTGCACAAAAGACAAATTAGCAGTAAATGATCTTTAAGTCATACTGGAACAATTTTTTTTGATAATTTTTTTTATTTTAATTATGACAACAAAGATGCAAAGAAAGAGGACAGGGTAAAGTTACAGTGGAAGCCCAATCACCCATAAACAGAATTCTCGGTAGTCCCATCGATGATATCCCAGCCTTGAACTTTCAGCCAAAGAACATTAAAACAAAACTGAACCCATGTACAATACAATTACTTTGTCCCTCAAATCCCCAGTTGTAGTACATACTATTTCTTAGCAGCACACAATATAATCTAAAGACATTAGACTTATGTAACTCCTTAAACATTGAGGGAAAAGTACATTTCTCTAGTTCCATGCACATGCTTACTAGTTTAAGTTAGCCTCAAAAGTTTTAGTGGGTTGTTTTTCTTAAGGATTGGAGTCAAGGGGACATAGTATTAAAGTGGCATTTGTTTGCATAGGCCCACCAAAACATAAGGAATATGGAAAGGCAAATTATGGTCTAAATACAAGGAGACCCTACCCCTGAAGTTTCCTGGCACAGGACTGACTCAAGGCTCCAGGCACACTAGTTTGTCCAATTCAAGTCATCCTCTGTAGTGGCAATACACCTCCATTCCTCACTTAGTCTCTGTTGTTGTTGGTATCTTGCTTCTATATTAAAGATCCTGGAGTCTGCGTATCCCATATTGTAGTCAGGATGGTGCTGAGCATCCTCTCATTTCACCTCACACTTATGGGGCAATAGAGAGAACCATGTCCTGTAGAGCAGGTCATTGTTGTTGTCAAGTCTTCTCAGTGTAAACAGAAGTCTCTTTTTAGGAGGTCGATGTCAGTCCCTTGGTAGAGTCTTTCCTGGAACAATTTATTTAAAAAAAAAAAAAAAAAAAAAAAAAAAAAAGCTTTACATAGTGGTTGCACCCACTTTTTAGCCAACAAAAGATTGACATAAAATCTGTAAACTTGGGCACAGAAATACAAGTACTGTTTCTCTCTTCCCCTAAGGCCTTAAACAATTTCTTGTTGCCTTATGATTTTTTTCCATGTGCCTATTTAGCTAGGTTGAATTACAGTCCCCTAAACCTTTCAAGGAAAGGTTTCAGTTGGAGGCCTCCAGGCAAGAAAGGGGGAAGAGGGATGAGTGATGAGGAATATCTGTTCCTGAGAACTAGGGTACAAAGTGTGGCCTTCTCCCCAACGTCCACTAAAGCACTGGCCTAGGGGTGCAGCTGCAAGGAGAACTTAAAGATGTGAGGAAAGTCTGGTTCCATCAGTGATGAGAAAGCAGAAGATTCTTTCATGGCTCTCACCTATGCAGTTGGAAAGCTTTGTAAAGGAGTTAAAAAGCCTCCCAACTTTTTAGCTTGTTCTGTGCCAGACTCCCATAGCCACTGGTGCTTGCTTCCCAACTGCCTGCCCCGCAGGCTCAGACTTGCCTGGCTAGCGTCCAAAATTGTATTAACAGTGCAATACACACACATACATGGAAGAGGGGAAGGAGAGAGAGAGAGAGAGAGAGAGAGAGAGAGAGAGAGAGAGAGAGAGAGAGAGAGAGAGAGAGAGAGAGAGAGAATCGCCCACTTCCCTATCTCTGATTGAACCCTGACTGATACACTAAATAGCATTTTCTAAAGCCATATTGGTTTTGCCTTTCCAATTTAAATCTAAAAACCAGTTTGTGTGTGTGTGTGTGTGTGTGCGTGTGTAGATGGGGAAGGTGGTCTTTGAGTTTATTTTATTTAACAAATGACCCTTTAATATTAGCATCCCAGCACCATTGATTTAAAAACCTCCCTCTACTACAGCTTTGCCAGTTTTGTCACAAATCAAGAATCCTCAGATTTGGAGGCCTGAGTTTTCTAAATTAATCTGTGACTACCCAAAAAAGTAAGATTCAAATTGGCATCCCAATCTCAATCACTGTACCAGATTTTATGACATGATTTCCAAAGACAAACGACCACCAGCTTTACTCCATAATTCAGCCCTTTTCCCCCCTTCACTCTGGCACATGGTAGGTACTCACTGAATCTTGGGTTTCATTTCTTCCTCTCGCATTGGGGAACAGAACCATAAACTGGGTTCCAGGATGGGTTAGTTTTCTGAAAGAAACATGAAAAGTGTGAAATGGTCCCACAATTCCTAGGGAATTTGGGGGAAGGAATGGGAGGTGGAATTAAAATCCAAACATAGGTACCCAATAGAATGCTGGCCTTGGGTGTAAGATATTAAATCCTGCCCCCTGCCTCTTACCAAGAGACAATCAGAATACTGCCTTGTAGCACTCCTGCACCGTGACCCAAAAAAAAATGTCATTTCTGGTGTCCTGGTAAGTAGCTCAAGCCCTACCACTACATTGCATGGACAATCTCACTCCTGTGGCAACTGAAGTTCAAGAAGGTGGGCGCAACATATAAGCTTGTATTTCATAATGCAAATTGTTAGAATCCTATGTGCTAAACATCAGCATGACTCGACTCACTCCTAGGAGTCTGGGTAACTTCAATCCCCCAGCCAAATGACCCCATCTTAGTCCCCACCTGGACTGAATCTAGCAGGCCGAAAACTCCATAACCATGTGCTCGTGCCCACGTCTCATAGCAAACATACAGCAGTGAGTGTTGTGAAACTTTCTTCTTTTTTTTTTTTGTTTTTGTTTTTTTTGTTTTAGTTTTTTGGTCACATCCAGCAGTACTCAGAAGTTACTCCTGGTTCTGTGCTCAAAAATCACCCCTGGCAGGCCTAGGGGTCCATATGGGATGCCAGGAATTGAACCACCATCTGTCATGTGCAAGGCAAATGCCCTACTGCTGTGCTATCGATCCAGCCCCATGAGTGTTTTGGCACTTTCTAATGCAAGGCCTTAAGACTCTGGAGCTCCAAAAAAAAAGGGGGGGGCGGGAAGGTGGCGCTAGAGGTAAGGTGTCTGCCTTGCAAGCGCTAGCATAGGACGGACAGCGGTTCGATCCCCCGGCGTCCCATATGGTCCCCCCAAGCCAGGGGCGATTTCTGAGCGCATAACCAGGAGTAACTCCTGAGCGTCAAACGGGTGTGGCCCAAAAACCAAAAAAAAAAAAGACTCTGGAGCTTAGCTCTGCTCTGGATACATGCAGAGAAACTGCACCTGAGAAATGGGAAACTGGATTCCACCAGTTAAATAAATGGTGATTTCTCCATGAAGGGTGGTTCTTCAGCCACTTCTCAGTCACTAACCCACAGAGAAAAACAAAGTGTCCAAGAGAGCAGAGTGTGAGGCAGTTGTGTCCCCACATCACTGGGAGAACCAGAAGTAGAGCAACAGAAACCCATAGCACTATCTGCCTTACAGAAGAGGATGGGAGAAGGACCTATGTTGGAAGCCCTTTTACAGCTCTTTGGCATTTGGACTGTGTTAATACTTAACCTGTTCCATTAATTAAAAAAAAAACTTAAGAAAAAAGGTCATAGGGGCACATAGGATTCTAACAACTTACATTATGAAATACAAGCTCATGTTTGTGCCCACTTTCTTGAACTTCAATTGCCACAGGACTGAGATTGTCCATACAATGTAGTGGTAGGGCTTGTGCTACTTAGCAGAGATAGCATGGAGGTAAGGCATTTGCCTTGCATGCAGAAGGACGGTGGTTCGAATCCTAGCATCCCATATGGTCCCCTAAGCCTGCCAGGTGCAGTTTCTGAGCATAGAGCCAGGAGTAACCCCTGAGCGATACCCAAAAACCAAAAAAAAAAGGAATGAAAAAGGTCAGATCTAAATACCCAAGCCAAAGTCAATGACAATAGAATCATGAGACCCAAACTATAACATAACAAGCTAAACACAAAATGTACCTGTTCCACTGGTAGACCAAGGGGCCAAGGGTGGAGGTGTGGGATGCATGCTAGAAACTCTGGTGGAGGGAGGTCACACTAGTGGTGGGAATGGTCCTAATTCACTGTCACTATATGCCTGAAATACAACTGTGAAAGACTTGGAATTCACAATGATCTCAATAAAGAATTTGTTAACAAAAAAGAAGTGTTTAAGAAAGGAAATAAGGAAGCAGGCATCAACTTACCAGCTAGACCAGTACCTGAGACCAGAAATGCATCGATGGACGGTTGTCTTTCCAATAGAAGCCATACCCTCCATAGCCCCTCCAGCCTTCCTCCCAGGTCTCCCAACAGCCCCCAATAGCTCCAGTATCTCTCTCCAGACTCTGTGTCCCAGTAGAGGCCAGGTCTGCCAGACTGCATTGCCCTTCCTTAGACCTTTTCCTTGGCTGTGGGCAATGTCACCTTTATTTCTGCACAGAGCAATGGCTTGGGAGCTATTTCTGCAGACAATGGGACAGCTACATATGCTGTTTGATCTCTGGCAGCTGCCCACAAGATTGAAAAGAGCCACATTTTGTCCACAGGATTCAGACCAACACAGCATCTCAGGCCTCTTCCAGGGATCCAGACCTGGGACCCACTGACCATCCCCTTAGGAAATGCTTGATGTCTGTGTGTGTGTCCCCCGATTAGGACCTGCCTGCGTATTGAGGTCCAGCAGGCTTAACAGGAAAACATTCAGGGATCAGTGAACCAATGAGGTCATGCCTTCCCATTTCCTCCCCTGATAAGGTCCCCCAATCAGTTATAGTTCCACCTGATCCTCTAGCTCTCCCTTCCCCACCCATTCTGGTTTCCCTACCAGAGAGGACCATTTTCAAGGGGAATAAAAAACTCTAGAGGAGAGGTGGGCAGAGGGAGAGAACGATTTCCTTGTGCTTGAACCATCTCACTGCTCCCCTGGATGGAAATCACCTGAGTGACTCACCCTGGCAGGAAGGCCCCACCCGCATGCTGCTCCCTTGGCCTTCCTTCATTCTGGCCCATGTCAGAACAGCAAGTCTGTGCCCCAGGACCTTTGTACCTGTGACTTCCACCGCATGCAGTACTGACACACACAGGTTATTGTTTTCTCACCCAGAAAGCCTTAACACAGAAGGATGGAAGAACTTAGAGCTAAAAGCATTCACCCTGATGTAAGGCACATGAGCTGTAGCAGTCAGGAAGTGGGAAGTAAGAAGATCCTTGTCAAACTTCCCGCACATCTGCCTCGTGGATGGGCTTATCAGCTGGGGGTTCCCAGGAACAATCTCAAAAACAGATCAGCTGGTACCAATAAGCTGATACAGTTAGGCAGTGCCAAGTCAAAGTGAGCCAGTTTAGCAAGAAAAATGGTGACTTTCTAGGTCCTGGCAATGACACACCCCCTCGCCTCCAAGCACCCACCCAGATATCCAGCTGTATTGGGCAACCAAACAACTGAGGGGCAGAACCTGGGAAACCTCACCCCCACTTAGATGATGAAAATAACAAACAGACTTGCTGGTTGCTTGGTTGTTTTTTGTTATGTTAAACTCCCAGATTAAGATACATTTTTGTAAAAATTCAGTGTGTTCAAATTTACTATGAGCAATTCTTTTAATTTGCTTTTTCTAAGTGCATTCAGCTTTTGAAGCACTTATGTCAATATACACACCTGATAGCATTCCATGTTATAAAAAAGAAGACTTCACTTCGGGTTGGAAGGATAGTAGGGGATAGGGTGCTTGCCTTGCATGAGGCTGACTTAGGTTTAAATCCTGGTATTCAAAAGGTCTACTGAGCACTTACTCCTAAGTGCAGAGCCAAGAGTAAGCCTTGAGCACCACTGGTATGACAGAGACAGAGAGAGAGGAGAGAGAGAAGAGGAGAGAGAGAGAAGAGAGAGAGAGAGAGGGAGGGAGGGAGAGGGAGAGGGAGAGAGAGAGAGAGAGAGAGAGAGAGAGAGAGAGAGAGAGAGAGAGAGAGAGAGAGAGAGAGACTAAGGTAAAGACTCCCAAATAATGTGTGTAATAAAAGAATTGGCACTCGATGAAAGACCAGCTGTTTCAGGTTGGGGTGTGGAAGTTGCTCTCTACATATGTTTTCTTGTCTGAATTGATCCTTACAATTGGCAGTGGACCTGATAACCCATTTGGCAGAAAAGGAAAGTGAAGCCCTGAGAGTGAAAAAATAAACCACACCTTGGCTTGTGGCACTGCTACCCCTGTGGTTTCCATGAGTCTATATGAGACTAATTTCAGCACCCTTGCTAACAAGGGCCGGAATCATGTTGGGACCAGAAGTAAATAAGATGATAGATGAAGATAATCTCACAATGATTCACAGAGAGGACAGCTGGAGTCTTGAGACCCAAAAAGCACAAAATCAAAGCAATAGAGCCTGGTCCTTAAGCAAGATTAATTTCAAAATGAGGACTGTGTTGCTTTTAGTTTTGAGACTTGTAGAATGTCTTCTATAGCAGCAGATTCTAGCCTAGTCTCACTGATAAAAATAATATGCTTTTCAGAAAGCAGGAGCTGGAGAGATAAAGCAGAGGATAGGGTGTTTGTCTTGCAAGTGGCTAACCCAGGTTTAATCCCTGGCATCCTATATGGTGTCCTGAGCATTGCCAGAAGTAATTCCTGAGTGCAGAGACAGGAGTGACCTCTGAACACCACTGAGTGTAGCCAACAAAACAAAAGTACACATTCTGGACCAAAGCTTTATTATAACCTCATTTTCTCATCTATATAACGTGATCACCTATCCAAGAGAACTAAATAAATAATGCACCTAAATAAGTGCTTATGTCCACTTATACATACCAGATGTGTTCTATAGGTTAGCTAAGGTTATCATTCTAATGCTCCCATTCTTTGTTTGCTGTTATTATGGTTTGGGGGCCAAATCCAGAAGTGCTGAGGGGCTACTCCTGGATCTGTGCTCAGAGTACACTTATGGTGATGCTCAAATAATCTTGTGGTGCTGAGAATCAAACCGGGGCCTCCTTCATGCAGAGCACCTCCTCCTACCTATTGAGCCATCTCCCCAGCCTCGTACATTTCTTAATCTTTTCATTCATAAGCCCCAGTTCCTAAACAGAATCATCCAAGAGCATGTCAGGGAAGGTGTTGGGTCTGATGGCAGAACAGATACTGTGTGGGACAAAGGGACAGTGATCCCACAGGCAAACTCTCTTTGGTGGCAGTTGCCCAACAAGCCACTTTTAAAACAAGTTCTTTTAAGGAAAGTCATGCAAACTCTCCACTTTAAAATTAAAGAGGTCAGGGGCCAGAGTGGTGGCGCAAGCAGTAAGGCGTCTGCCTTGCCCACTTTAGGGCAGACAGCGGTTCGATCCCTCAGTGTCCCATATGGTCCTCCAAGTCAGGAGCAATTTCTGAATGCATAGCCAAGAGTAACCCCTGAGCGTCACCGGGTGTGACCCAAAAACTAAAAATTGATTAATTAATTAATTAAAGAGGTCTAGGGGCTGGAGTGGTAGCACAGCAGTAGGATGTTTGCCTTGCACTCAGCTGAGCAAGGATGGACATGGTTTGATCCCGGCATCCCATATGGTTTCCCATGTCAGGAGCAATTTCTGAGTGCAGAGCCAGGAGTAATCCCTGAGCACCGCCGGCTGTGGCCTCCCCCGCAAAAATTAAAGAAGTCTAGAGAGCAAATATTTAAGGCACTTGCTTAGCACATGGCCGGCCCTAGTTCAATCTCTAGCACCCCATAGAGTCACAGACGTGATCCCTAAGTGCAGACCAGGAGTAAGATTTGAGCACGGCTGAGGGTGGCCCAAAAATCCACAACATAAAATAAATAAATAAAATTTTAAACTAAGGAAATATAAAAATGCAGAAAGAAACAAAAGATTACTTAATAATTCCTCTCCAAGAGATAACTCTAAGAATTTTTTTTGTCTCTCTCCTGTGTTTTCCTTTCACTATTTCTTTTTTTTTTTTAATAATACTTATTCTGCACAGAGCTGTCAGGCAATCTATGTTGACTTTCTTGTCTTGTTTTGCTCTTTTTATTAAACATATGTCAATAAAACTTTCCCATTTTATTAAATATGTCTCTACAAAATAATTTGGTGCAGCTTAACAAGATATGTGCAACAGAAAGATGGAGAACCAATCCTATGAAACAATTCAATGACCAATATTTCATGCAAAATTCCATCCAATTTAAGAAAAATAAAACACATTATTGTAATAACACCCTGAGACAATAGAGATGAGGGCTGGAAGGACCGGCCCACGGTATGAAGCTTACCACGAAGAGTGGTGAGTTCAGTTAGAGAAATAATTACACTGACAACTATCATGACAATGGTAGTGAGTGAGAGAAGTAGAATGTCTGTCTCGAAGATAGGCAGGGAGTTGGGGAAGAAGAAAATGGGGGGGGGGTATTGATGGTGGGAATGTTGCACTGATGGGGGAGTGTTATTTTTTTTTTTTTTTTTGTGGTTTTTGGGTCACACCCGGCAGTGCTCAGGGGTTATTCCTGGCTCCAGGCTCAGAAATTGCTCCTGGCAGGCACGGGGGACCATATGGGATGCCGGGATTCGAACCGATGACCTCCTGCATGAAAGGCAAACGCTTTACCCCCATGCTATCTCTCCGGCCCTTTTTTTTTTTTTTTTTTTTTTTTGTGGTGTTATTTTTTATAACTGAAACCTAACTAAAAACATGTTTGTAATCATAGTGCTTAAATAAAGATTAAAAAAAATATTCATCCAAGGACTGGAGTTACAGTATAGAAGGTAGGGCATTTTTCTACCTGGATTTGATTCCTGCTGTGCCAAATTCAATCCCAGGAACCACATATGGTGCGCTAAGCACCACAAAAGCCATGGCAAGAAGAGACCTAAGTGGATGCTAGTACTTCAGATGCTGTGAGAAGGCAAATGAGGCTGCTTTTGGATGCTGGGGCTTGTTCCTGCTGTGGGCCCACACAGGGTGAGAGACTATGGATGAAACCTTTGCATGTTGGAACCTCAAGAAGTTCCACACTTGGTGAGTGGGCAGACCAGAACTTGCAAAGAGAGATAACAAAGACTCATGTCTGTTTTGCCTCTAAAAGGTTGCAGAGAAAATGTTCCCTGAGAATGTGTGTCTTAATTGCTTTTAGAATCAAATGTGTGGAGCTGGAGGGATAGCACAGTGGGGAGGGCATTTGCTTTGCACATGGCCCACTTGAGTTCAATCCCTGGCATCCTACATAGTCTCCAGAGCCCAGCAGGAGTGATTCCTGAGTGCAAAAGTAGGAGTAACCCCTGAGCACCAAAGGGTGTGCCTCCCCAAAAAAGAACCAAATGTGTTCTACCTCATGGCTAACAAACCACACAAACTAATAAGTTCACATAAAAATTATCCCTGAAAAGTATCCCTGAGCTGGAAGTATCCATGAACACCAGACAATGCCAATTTTCTTGATCCAGATCACAAAGAAGTACATGGAAAAATCTCAAATTCACTTGCCAAAATTACAGTAGCCGGGCCGGGCAGTGGCGCTGGAGGTAAGGCGCCTGCCTTGCCTGCGCTAGCCTAGGACGGACCGCGGTTCGATCCCCCGGTGTCCCATATGGTCCCCCAAGAAGCCAGGAGCAACTTCTGAGCGCATAGCCAGGAGTAACCCCTGAGCGGCACAGGGTGTGGCCCAAAAACCAAAAAAAAAAAAAAAAAAAAAATTACAGTAGCCAAGGAAGTGATCTATAGGGAGTAGAGTTCAAGAAACAGAAATTAAAAAAAAAAAAAAAAAGAAAGAAAGAAACAGAAATAAAAGCAGTAGTACAGCAGGGAAGGTACTTTCCTTGCCTGTGGCCGATCCAGATTCTATCCCAATGTCCTATATGGTCCCATGAGTTCTTCAAAAGTGACTCCTGAACATAGATCTTGTAGTAAACCCTGATTGCCACTGGACATGAACCAAAAACAAACAAACAAATAATAAAAGTCCAAGAAACAACAGAGAATTAGCTCTCCAAATACATATCATGAACTACCTAAGAGGTATCATAAAATATTTAAAATTATCAAACATGGGCAGGAGAGATAGTACAGTGGGTAGTTTACCTTGAATTCAGCTGACCCAAATTTAATCTCTAGCATCCTATATTGTCCCCTGAGACCCTCGAAGAGTCATTCCTGAGTGCAGTGCCAGGACTAACCCCTAGGCATCACTGGGTGTAGGCCCAAAAAAGACAAACAAAAAATTACATAAAATGATCAAACACATGAAAGAAGACCCTAGAAGTTGTAGGAGAAGAGCAGAACATTCAGAAAATAGGCAGGTGTTCAGATCAAAAAGAAATCCCACCTGTATTGGCAACAGGCATTTCTTATTTCACAGGGAAATTCTTCTGTCATGAGTATTACATTTGAAAGCAAGTAAAAGAAAACTCCCTTGTCAGTAGTGGCAGAAGTAAACCAAATTACGTTTCTCATACAACTACAGATTTAGAGGTGGGGGCCAGAGAGATAGCATGGATGTAGGGTGTTTGCCTTGAGAGCAGAAGGACAGTGGTTCGAATCTCGGCATCCCATATGGTCCCCCGAGCCTGCCAGGAGCGATTTCTGAGAGTAGAGCCAGGAGTAACCCCTGAGCGCAGCTGGGTGTGACCCAAACCCCCCCCCAAAAAAAAAAAAAACAGATTTAGAGGTGGATTTCTGTTGGCATTAATTCTACAGTCCAGCCATGACATCTAAGGTCCAGGTTCCTTTCTTCAACTTGGCCTCCTTTAGTAAATTACTTCCTATTTATTTTTGCTAACTCGTGGTTACAAAATGGATGCCATTTATTCAGATGTCATTCCTGCAGAAAAGACTGGAGGAAGTCCAAGGTGACTCACCAGTTGTGTGTCCTCCTGTACCTCCTTGTCAAATCCATCATCCCCTCCACCACAACTGTCGTCACCACTATCATAATAGCTGCAAGAGACTTTGGTTTATATTTCAACATCAGAAAGTCATGATTATCAGGAGTAATGATAAGAAAAAATGTCTGTCATCTGAGGCCTTCCTGACCCCAGCAAAACTGAAATTCATCTGGGAAAGAGGAGCTCGAAAGTATCTGTTACTCAACAGACAACTAACACAGCCCCATGAGCACCCAATTCTGAACCCCAACATGAACAACATGGATGCCAGGCACCACGTCATACAGATAGAATATTCGACTCCCTTTCCCTTATACCTGCTACCTCACAAAATACACAAGCCTATAGGCTTCATCCTTCAAATCTTTAAGCCTTCTCATTCCATCACTGGGTGGCTGTTGGGAACCAAGAGTTAAGACAGAATGCAGAAAAAGGTAGATTGGGTAAATATGAAAAGCCTAATAATATGGAAACCCACTTAGGCAGGTGTCCTGTGACTGCTCCATCTCTGCTCTTCTCCCAGAGGAAACATTCCTTGAAATAAACCCATGATAAAAATGTTTGTCCCAATGTACTGAGGTGATCAGAGGTGTAAACGTTAAGCTCTGATAGACAATTGACTAAAGAACACTGTTTTATTCTGATGATTCCTGGTTCTTAGCAATCAATATTGAATGTACAAAACAGTTGAGGCTCTCAGTTTGTGATTCTGTTAGCCTCTTGACCCCAAGCTTTTGTTTTTTTCTTCTTTTCTGTCACTTTTCTTAATTTTCCATGGCAACCCTGATTCAACCCCTGTTCACCGGGGGCTGGCTTCTGGCATGGGAATCCTCAGATGTATCTGGGTTGGCTTCAACTTTAAAGTCAAGCCCTGTGTTACCAGCCAAAAGACTAAGATTCAATTATCCTGGCTCCTTGAGCCATCTGCAGGAAGGACCTCACTACATACTTCACTCCTTCTTTGAGATGCCCTTTCTTCCCTCAGGGGCACTTTCTTCCAGAAGATTCCTGAGTGAGAAAAGGAATTACACGAGAAATTTTCCTGACTAAAGGTGAATTTAAGGGCCTGCTGAAGAAACAAAATGTGTTCATAAAAGTAAAACAGCAGGAAGTCACATTTAATCAGCTCAGAAAGCTCTTGTTTTAATCATGTTCACAATCACCACTAACGCAGGAGCCATATGTGATATTTTTCCCAAATACTGTCTGTAGAAAGGAGAACTTAAGATGAAATTTTTGGTCAGAAATCCACTGTTGTCTTTATTTGAAAGTAATAAAATTTTTATAAATAGTTAATCTCTTGTCACAAATTTCCCAAGAATTGGCTCAAAGCCATGAGGTTTGGTCGATTATGGGGGTGATATTGAAAACGACCAAAGAAAGTTCCAGAAGCTGGACTACAAACATCACAGCTGGTAGGAACAACTGATTATGTTGGGTTTTATTTTGTTTTGGTTTGGTTTGATTTGGTTTGGGGGCCACAACCGGCAGCGCTCAGGGATTACTCCTGGCTCTGCACTCAGAAATCGCTCCTGGCAAGCTCGGGGGACCATATGAGATGCCGAGAATCAAACCCAGATCCATCCTGAGTTGGCCACATGCAAGGCAAGTGCCCTATCGCTGTGCTCTCTCTTCGGCCACTTCAACTGAAAATGTTGACCTCAGGTGCACATCACAGGTCTGGGTAGATTTTAACTCTTAAAGTCCAAAACTATTTTGAGACCCAAAAATCTGCTCAGCATTACACTATTAAGCAGCATTTGATTATTTTAGTTTATGTACTTATTTTACAAAGTGCAGAGCAATCTTTATCAAAGGCAGGACAGAGAAAATGAAATTTAAGAAGGATCCAATGTCATAGTATAGCGGACGGGGCATTTGTCTTGCATGCAGTCAACCTGGGTTCAATTCCCAACATCCCATATGGTCCCCCCAAGCCTGCCAGGTGTGATCTCTGAGCACAGAGCTAGGAGTAAACCCTAAGTACTGCTGGGTGTGGTCCAAAAACCAGCCCACAGTTTTCAAAAAGAAAACTTTACTTGCTGAAAACACTCAACATTCCCATCTGAAAAGACACAGCATGCTTAAATCCAGTCACATTCTGAGTTCTTACAATTTCCATTTTTTAACATCGATTTTGTGAATTCCCAATGGTTGATGATAAATTGAATTTATTTGCAACAGAGAATATTTTTGTCAGTTCTTCTTGGCGGTGGCTGTGGCTGTGGAATGAAACGGAATTAGAAACAGTTGCCACCAGGGCCAGAGCAATAACACAGCAGTAGGGCGTTTGCCTTGCTCGAGGCCTATCCAGGACTGACGGTGGTTGGATTCCAGGCATCTCATAAGGTCCCCTGAGCTTTCCAGGAGTGATTTCTGAGTACAGGGCCAGGAGTAACCCCTGAGCGCCAACAGATGTGGGACCCCCCCCCAAAAAGGGGGGAAAAATGTACCCAAGACCGAACAGTCAGCCAATGGGTGGAGTTAAAGGCTTTTACTATTCCCTTCTCTCTCTGCCAGTCAGTTCTTCAGTGAACTGGGATGAAAGAGGGTCCACCATTACTGTCACCAAAGTCTATGGAAGCCCCAGCTCTGAAGGTAGCTAAACCCAGAACCAGTCAAACAAGAGCTTAGTAAATGTGAGGCCAGTATCTCCTGAAACACTCAGTCAATATATCTCCCCAACTGTCCTTCAGAAAAGATATTTTCCCAGGATTGCCGAAGCTCAACAGTGGGCTCCCCATCCAGGGAAGAGGCTGTGGCCAAGAGGGGTGGGACACACCCCGGCCTGTGTGAACATTAATGTTCACAATCCCTGAAGGAATGTGAGTGGCTTAGCAAAGAGCACCCACACAAATTAAGAGCAATAGGCCCCGACATGCTTTGCATGGCCCACAAAAGGCCTTGCGGTTTCCTCCACAGTGAAACCAGGTGATGGGAGTGTTGGGGGGGGGGGGGGCAAGGGTCACACATAGGTTATTTGGGGCTGTTCTATATTCTGGGCAATACAGTGGGGGTGTCTCACCATGACACCTCTCTCTCTCTCTCTCTCTCTCTCTCTCTGTCTCTCTCTCTCTCTCTCTCTCTCTCTCTCTCTCTCTCTCTCTCTCTCTCTCTCTCTCTCTCTCTCTCTCTCTCTCTCTCTCTCTCTCTGCCCTCTCTTCTGTATGTTTCCAGAGAAACCTATTTTAGGCTAAAATAACTGGTTGCCTTTTTGTTTGAGGTGGACAACCACAAGGACCAGTGGTCAGGAGAGAATAATAGGAAGCTA
Organism: Suncus etruscus; assembly: GCF_024139225.1. NCBI lineage: Eukaryota > Metazoa > Chordata > Mammalia > Eulipotyphla > Soricidae > Suncus > Suncus etruscus. Next base: position 14,640,465 of record NC_064849.1, read on the forward strand.
CAATTTACCTGGCAAGGCTCTGACCCAGGAAAAGCCTTTAGGGAAAGCCTTTGATGTATGTGTTTGAGCACAAACATTACTGGCTTGTACAGGAAAGTTTCTTTACCAGAAAGAAATGAGGAGAAGGGGGATGAACTGTGTCCAGACATGACCCTGTAGCTCAGACAGGCCTGATGGTTACTGACATGCCGGTTCCATGTCTTTCACCAGAACAAAGAAGCATTTGATGCCTGCAGGCTTCACAGTGCCTTAGGCCAGCAGAGGTGCTTGTTCCCCTATCTGGATCTGACAGTACTGCAGGTCTAGAACACCAGAGCCTCACAGAGTTAAGCATATATCCTTCCCATGAGAAGAATATGCTAGTTCTTTTCAAAAAAAAAAAAAAAAAAAGGATAAGAGGGGGCCAGAGCGATAGCACAATGGTAAAGCATTTATTTACCTTGCACATGGCCAATACAGGACGAACCCCAGTTCGAATCCTGGCATCTATAAGGTCCCCCAAGCTTGCCAGGAGCGACTTCTGAGCTCAGAGCCAGGAATAACCTGTAAGCACCACAGGGTATGACCTAAGAACAAAAAAAAAATTTTTTTTTCTTTAAAAGAATCAATGCTGGGCCCGGAGAGATAGCACAGCGGTGTTTGCCTTGCAAGCAGCCGATCCAGGACCAAAGGTGGTTGGTTCGAATCCCGGTGTCCCATATGGTCCCCCGTGCCTGCCAGGAGCTATTTCTGTGCAGACAGCCAGGAGTAACCCCTGAGCAACACCGGGTGTGGCCCAAAAACCAAAAAAAAAAAAAAAAAAAAAAAGAATCAATGCTTTTTTGCCTTGCACTCTGACCATAAACTCTATTTTATAGTAATGTCATATTCCTACTTTGTATTTTACATTGGAAGTCAAAAGTGAACTTGATCTACACTTGTGGATGCATATAGATCACATGAGAATAGCTGCTAACTTCATTGAGTTTTGACATGACAAAAATTCAATGGTAACATTTGCTCAAAGTTTGTACTTTTTTCATTCTACAATTGCTTAGCCAATTAGAAATACAATAGGAAGAAAATTTTACAGCGGCAATAAAAAATAAACATCTACATACAAATTGCCCCCAAGTACAAGTCTTTGTAACCAATATATAATTTCAGTGCAATCAAAAGCACAAATCTTCACTTTTCAGTTGGAGACTTTTTGACAGTTGCAAACACCCAGATCAAAATCTAGAATATTTCCATTATCTCAGGAAGGCTCCTCAGGCTCTTTTCCTGTCTAAACCTCACATGCATTTAACAATCAATCACTATCTGATTTTCATCACTGGAGATTAGCTTTGCTTGTTCTAGAAATTGAATAAATGAAGCATAATGTTCAAAATATACTATGTCTGGTTTCCTTCACAGAGCATTGAAGTTTTGAGATTTTGCCACAGAGCTGTGTGTATTTTTCTACTGGTTCACTTTATTTCATTATCAAACAGTATTTTATTGTTTAAGTACACCCAAAATGTTTCATTGACTCACCTATAGTGGATCAGGGGTGTTTCTACTGACTAATTGCTTAAATAATGCTGCGATGCATATTCACAACATACAAGTTTTTAAGAATTCAGGTAAAAATCTAAGGTGAGCTCTATTATATGCAAGTTAAGTCATGCAATGATCCATATCATATGAATAAAATATAAAAATCATATGATCATTTCAATAGATGCAGAGAAAGCATTTGGCAAACTCCAACTACACTTGTGATTAAAAACTCTCAATAAGATCCAGAGAGATATACTGACAGAACTTAACATGAAAAAAAAATCTAATCCCATCAAAAAATGGGGAGAAGAAATGAACAGACACTTTGTCAAAGAAGAAATACAAATGGCCAAAAGACGCATGAAAAAATGCTCCACATCACTAATCATCAGAGATATGCAAATCAAAACAACAATGAAGTACCATCTCACAAAGAACAAGAACACAACCAGTGCTGACTGGGATATGGGGAGAAAGGAACTCTCATTCACTGCTGGTGGAAATGCCATCTAGTCCAGTCTTTCTAGAAAACACTATGGAAATTCCTAAAAAAAAAAAAAAAAACAAAAAAAAAAACCTGAGAATAAAGTTCCTATATGATCCAGCTATTCCATTCCTAGGGATGCAATACAAAAATGCAGTACAAAAATCCCTTCCTCACTGTTATATTCATTGCAGTGTTATTTACAATAGCCAGACTCTGGAAACAACCGAGATGTCCTTCAACAGATGAATGGCTAAAGAAATTGTGGTACATGTACACAATGGAATATTATGCAGCAGTAGGAGAGATGAAGTCATGAAATTTTCCTATACATGGATATACATGGAAATCATTATGCTGAGTGAAATAAGCCAGAAGGAAAGAGAGAGACACAGAATAATCTCACTGATCTATGGGTTTTAAGAAAAATAAAATACAGGGGCCGGAGAGATCGCATGAGGCAGGGCATTTGTCTTGCATGCAGAAGGGCAGAAGGATGGTGGTTCGAATCTAGGCATCCCATATAGTCCCCCAAGCCTGCCAGGAGCGATCTCTTTTTTTTTTTTTTTTTTTTTTTTTGGTTTTTGGGCCACACCCGGCATTGCGCAGGGATTACTCCTGGCTGTCTGCTCAGAAATAGCTACTGGCAGGCACGGGGGACCATGTGGGACACCGGGATTCGAACCAACCACCTTTGGTCCTGGATCGGCTGCTTGCAAGGCAAACACCGCTGTGCTATCTCTCCGGGCCCGCCAGGAGCGATTTCTGAGCGCAGAACCAGGAGCAACCCCTGAGCGCTGCCGAGTGTAACTCAAAAACCAGAAAAAGAAAAATAAAAGGCATTATTATTATAATCCCCAGAAATAAAGGCCAGAAGAACCGGCTCACAATATAAAGCTTACCACAAAGAGTGGTGAGTGCAGTTAGAAAAATAACTACACTAACAACTATCATGACAATGTTAATGAGTTTAGGAGTAGAATGCCTGTCTCGAATTCAGGCAGGAGGTGGGGGAGGCAGGAGATAGAGGGCATTGGTAGTGGGAATGTTGTACTGGTGAAGGGGGGTGTTCTTTGTATGACTGAAACTAAATACAGTCATGTTTGTATTCATGGTGTTTAAAAAATAAATAAATAAAAAACTAAAAAAAGAAAAAAGATCCAGAGAGACAATACAGTGTGCTTGCCTTGCACATTGCTGATCTGGGTTTGATCCCTGGCACACTACCAGGACTGATTCCCAAATGCATAACCAGAAGCAACCTCTGAGCATCAGCAGGTGTAGTCCCAATTTAAAATAAAATAATAATGGCAATAATAAAATAAACTCAGTAAGATAGGGATTAAAGAAAATGTATTTAATATAATTAAAGTTATTTACCACAAACCTACAGCTCACCTCATACTTAGTAGTGAAATACTGAAAGCCTTTTCTGTAAAATCAGGTACAAAACAAGGCTGCCTGCTCTCACCACTACAATCCAGTATAGCATTGGAAGTCTTGGCAATAGCGATTAGATAAGAAAGATACATTAAAGGCATTCACATAGGGACTGGAGCAGTAACACAGCAAATAGGACATTTGCCTTGCATATGGCCAAGCCGGATTCTGTCCCCAGCATCCCATATGGTCCCCCTGGCCTGCCAGTAGTTATTTATGAGCATAGGATGAAGAGTAACCCCTGAGCACTGCTATGTATGGTCTAGGGGGAAAAAAGGCATCCAGATAGGAATAGAAGAAATGAAGAAATCAAGATCTCACTTATTATAAATGATATGATACATGTAGAAACCCCTAAGGACTCTACCAAAAAAGCTCACAGGAATAATAGACATGGATAGTAAACTGGTAGTTTACAAAATCAATGCATAGAAATCCATGGCTTTTCTATATACAAATAATTAAATGAAAGAAAAAGAAACTTAAAAAAAAAATACCATTCCAAATTGTGCCTTGGAAAGTCAAGCACCTAGGTAGGATCCAGTTAAATAAAAGAGGTGAACAGCTAAAAAAGAAAACTTCAAATAACTGCTACAAGAATTAAAAGAGGACATGAGAAAATAGAATGCATATATGGCATGGTATATGTACCATTGGAAGGATCACTATTGTGATAAAGCATTATATAGGGAACAGAGCGATAGCACAGTGGGTAGGGCATTTGCCTTGCATGTGACTGAGTCTGGTTTGATCCCCAGCATTCCATATGATCCTCTGATCCTGCCAGAAATAACTTCTGAGCACAGAGCCAGGAGTAACCCCTGAGTGCCCCAGGTGTGATCCAAAAACCAATTTAAAAAGCATTATACAAGTTAATGCAGTCTCATGACAGTTTTAAAATACATAAAATACATAGATCAAATGTATGTATGTTGAAATGTATGTGACCTAATAACATCCCCTATCCACCAAATAGCCAACACAATCCTAGGGGAAAAAATAATATAGAAAGCTTCATCTGCTTCAGTTTTAAGTTATACTACAAATTTATAGTAATCAAAACAGTGTGGTACTAGAGTAAGAATAGATTTTCAGAAAAATGGAATAGAATTGAAAGTCCAGGAATAGAACTCTAGGTATATTATAATCTAGAAAGAAGCAGAAAGTAAGAAATATAGCAAGGAAAATCTCTTCAACAAATTGTGTGGGGAAAACTGGTTGCTTACGTGATAGAAAATTAAATCAGATATTTTTATAACACCAAAAACAAAAGTCATACCAAACTTTATTAAAGACCTTGATATCAGAATGAAATCCACAAATTACATTAAGGAAAACATTGGACAGAACTCTTCATGACATTGAAGCAAGAGGCATCTTCAATGACCCAATGCCATTGTTCAAGGAAAAAGAATCAAAGGAAAACAAGTGAAACTTCATCAAACTTAGAAGTTTCAGTTCCACCAAAGAAAAAAATAACCAAAATAAAAAGACACCCACAGAATGGGAGAAAGCATTTACTTGCTGTTTCATTCATCTGACAAAGATTTAATATTCAAGTTGTAGAAATAACTCCTAGAATTTTACAAGAAAACAACAACTAACCCCATCACAAATGGGGAGAAGAGATGAACAAAAAACTCTCCCCCGAAAAAAGAGAATCAGGGCCAGAGTGGTGGCACAAGCAGTAAGGTGTCTGCCTTGCCCATGCTAGCCTCAGTGGGACCTCAGTTCAAGTCCCTGGTGTCCCATATGGTCCCCCAAGCCAGGAGTGATTTCTGAATGCAGAGCCAGGAGTAATTCCTGAGCTTCACAGGGTGTGGCCCAAAAACAAAACAAAACAAAACAAAAAAAGAGAGAAATACAAATGGTCAAAGGCATATAAAGAAAGACTTGGCAACTCATCATGAGAGAAATGCAAATCAAAAGAACAATAAGATATCACCTCATATCAGTGAGAATGGCTGACACCATAGAAACTAAAAACAATCTCATAGGGGCAGGAATTAGGGGAAAGGAATACTCATTTACTACTGGTGGGAATGTAGACTGGTTCAACCTTTTTAGAAAACAATATGGACACTTCTCCAAAAACTAGGAATTGATCTTTCATATGACCCAATAATTCCACTACTTGACCTTTCCCCTAAGAGCCCAAAAGTACTCTTCATAAAAAAAAAAAAAAAAAAAAAAAAAAAAAAAAGATAGAAACAAACTCCATCTGGGACGGCCTCAATACTGCAGGGTCAACAACAAGGGCCAGCGCTAACATGATATCCCGACAATGAAGAAAACGTGAACAACTTGACCTTAGAGCAGTTTAGCCTACTTTACCAGCTAACGACAAGACAAAACCAGAAGACGTGGCACCCTTTGGTAGGTCCAAAAGCCAAGATCGTGATTTACAGAGGACTGGCTGCTAGAACCACGACCAGACTGTATACATCTTGGGACCAATCAAAAAGCCCTAGTCTAGGCTTTGAACTAAGACCGACACAATAAGCATGATCCCCAGCTCCAAAGGTCCGGCAGAGACAACTGTAACGGAAAGGGGCTTCTGGAAGCACAAAGAAGGACACTATCCTAGATGCCATCCTAGGTTCAGTGCAAAGACCAAGATCACCAACCACAGAAGACGGATCCAATTGGCACTGAGGCAACAGAACCTCTAGACTCACAAAGACTGACTTCACCATAAGGCCCACCTCAGGAGTTGTACAGATACTGAGACCACTCAACACAGAGCTCTGAATGTATCACCCTGGACAAAGCAGAAGTCTTCCACACACAAAAAAACAAACCAAAAAAAAAAAAAAAAAAGAAAAGAAAAAACACCACCGGGAGAGTAATGATCCTGAGCAAAGCCTAGAACTGATCCCATGACAGTATACTCCAAGGACGGAGAATCCCCATATCTCATAGGGCAAGTGAATTCCGTTTCGAATGACCCCAATATTTACTGTGCCAGGGCAGAGGGAAAAAACAAAAGTGCAAAAAGCACAAAACCTTGGATATTTATATATATATATATATATATATATATATATATATATATATATATATATATATATATATATTACCTTCATTTATTATTGTTATTATTAATTTTATTTACCTAGCTATTTTGGTCGATTTCTCGGTTCGGATGTGATTATTGAAATTGTTGTCCCCAATTATTCTTTTTTTTTTTTTTTTTTTTGTGTGTGTGTGTGTGTGTTTTTCCTTTCTTTTCTTTCGTTATGTGCTACACCATGTCTCTTATTTCAAGACCACGGCGAGTTTTTTTTTTTGTTGTTGTTCATATGTTTGATTGTTTTTGTTTGTATTTTTTTATCAGTTTATTGTGGTGCTTATCGATATAACTGGAGTCCTCACTGGATATTTGACACTTCTTTTGGTACTGATGGGGTGTTTCACCTTCTTTTTCTCCTGCATTATCCAAATCGATGAGGAGAACCTCTAGAAGGATTCTGCCCATTTTTGGGATATTAGACTCTTACCCCAGTTTACTCATTGTCTCCTTTTCAGGCAAAACCACCTAACTTGAACTGCTAGCCCTGCCCCCACTTAGAGGGGGAAATAAGGGAGGCACCAAGACCAAACTGATGCAAGACTACTAAGTAGTAGGTCAGATACAGAGGGGATCACATATTCTAGCCACCCTGGGGGTGAGGGAAGAAGAAATGGGAGGTAGGACAAAAACGGAGGTGTAGGGAGGACAATTTAGGGATGGGAATCCCCCCTGATTTTATGTAAATATGTACCTAGAATATTATTGTCAACAATATGTAAGCCACTATGATCAAAATAAAAATTAAAAAAAAAAAAAAAGATACCTGCACTCCTATATTCAGTACAGCTCTATATACAATAGTCCAAATCTGGAAACAACCCAAGTGTTCAAGAACAAGATAACTGGATAAAGTATTTTTGGGGGGCGGGGGGATTAGTTATTTTGGGGCCACACCCAAAAATAAGACTCAGGGATTACTCCTGGCTATGCTCTCAGAAATCGCTCCTGGCTTGGGGGACCATATGGGATGCCAGGGGATAGAACCACGATCCGTCCTAGGTTAGCATATGCAAGGCAAACACCCTACTGCTTGAGCCACCAATCTGGCCCCTAGATAAAGTTTCTGTAATGCATATACACAACGGAATACTACTTGTGTTAGGGAAAACCAAAGAATTGTCACTGCAGCCAAAGTGGGTAGAAGAGAAAGAAGTTTATTCACATGGACTGAGTTCAGGTAACCCTGGATACTCTCAGTCCTGAACAAAGGGTCCACTTGGTTATGTCTTCAAAAGCTAAAGCAAACAAGCAAGCAAAATAAGCAGGTTTACACGAGCAAAATTGCAGTGAAGGCTGATGTGGCTTTGAGGAAAGAACAAAGGGTTTTTGCACGAAATGAACTGTTTTTGCTTCCGTTTCTACGCTCTAGTGATTCAGGTGTTTCCATAACCATAAATCTTCTCTACCTTGTTTTCACCTTTTCTTGTGACCATAAATCTTCACCACTTTGTTTTTCTCTCTTTGATGCTAGTAAGTCCTTGTCAGCTATTTCTCACTCCCCAGTTGTCCTTGATTCCCTCACACTTGGCTATAAAAAACTAAAAAAATAAATCATTCCATTTTCAGCTACGTGGATGAATCTAGCAGGTATCATGCAGAGTTAAGTTAGAAGAAGAGGGATAGATTCAAAATGATCTTCGTATGTGGGATGATAAAGTAACATAGTAAAGAAACAACAAATACTCAAAAGACAACAGAAACTGAGAACTGGTCTTTAATAGGAAGCATTATCACTGTAGGGGTCTGGGGGAAAAGGGGATGGAAAGAGATTGGGACATGGAGGGAAGCTGACACTGGAGAAGGGTGTGGTGTTGGCATATTTTGTGCATGAAGCCCTGTTGTTAGCAATATTGTAAAGTGTCTTGAATAAAATTTTTTTTTTAATTTAAGGTGATGGGGGGGGAGAAAAAATATCTAAGGTGATCAGGGCCAATGCAATAGCGCAACAGATAGTGTGTTTGCCTTTCACACAAACATAAATTAATTGGGTTTGATCTCCCATATGGTTCCCCAACCTGCCAGGAGCAATTTCTGAGTGTAGAACCAGGAGTAACTCCTGAGTAGTGTCCAGTGTAGCCCAAAAACAAACAAAAAAGTCTAAGATGGCATTCCACATCCTAAAATGGGGTTGTATTTGACTTTATAAGGAACAGCCATCCTATTTTACATACCTACACACCTGTGAGTAAATAAAGGACTCTCTCTCTCTCTCTCTCTCTCTCTCACACACACACACACACACACACACACACACACACACACACACCATGCACCCCCCTCCCAGAAGAAAACAATAAGTAGAAATGCTTTCCCTGTCTTTGTGCCCAATATAGCATCTTTGTTTTACCTTTGCTCTGTATGTATATAAATTGCAGTCACAGTACCAGAACCAGCCAAGTGCCACTGGTTCCACTTGCTTGACAGGTTCAGCTTGTCCAATTGACTCTCTAGGCCCAACTAATCTTACTTGCTGCATCTGAGAAAGTAAACTTCCTTGAATCCATGGCCTTTCACATGCTCTCTTTGGAATTTACCATTGTTGTGCTCAAGTTCTCATAGATTTGGATTTGCCTCTTTACAAAGTCCACAAATGACAGACAGATGTTCCATGGCCTCACCATAATGGACACTGTTTTCACTGTAGCCTTCCCCACAGGTATACATTGGCAGCTCATTAATTCCATTTACTTTTTTTATGTTAATGATTGCTGAGAATTTACTCAAGTACTTATTGACTATTTCATATTTTCTTTGGTGAATTCTCTGCATCCTTTGCCACTTAGGATGCTAGATTCTGTATTATTGACTTTTAGGAATTACATATTATGAAGATTAGTGGTCCTCAAACTATGGCCCGTGGGCCACATATTGTATTTGTATCTGTTTTGTTTCTTCATTGCAAAATAAGATATATGCAGTGTGCATAAGAATTCGTTCATAAGTTTTGTTTTTACTATAGTCAGACCCTCTAATAGTCTGAGGGACAGTGAACTGGCCCCCTGTTTAAAAAGTTTGAGGAGCCCTGATGAAGATGAATCCTTTGTCAGCTATCTGTATTACAAATACATATGTAGAATACACATATGAACATATATGGCTGAATTCCATTTGCTACTATTTTGTTAAGAAATCTATATATGAGGTCTGGAATGATAGCACCAGTGTTTGCCTTGCATGTGGCCGATCCAGGACAGACCTTGGTTCAATCCCCACCATTCCATATGGTCCCCCGAGCCAGGAGCAATTTCTGAGTACATAGCCAGGAGTAACTCCTGAGCATCACCAGGTGTGGCCCAAAAACAAACAAACAAAAATTTATATATGGGCCAGAGAGATAGCTCATGGCCAACCCAGGCTCAATCCCTGGCATCCATATGGTTTCCCCAAGCCCACCAGGAGTAATTTCTTTTTTTTTTTTTTTGAGTAAATACTTATATTTCTTCTTTTTTTTAATATTTTTTATTTAAACACCTTGGTTACAAACATGATTATGATTGGGTTTCAGTCATATAAGAGGACACCCCCCATCACCAGTGCAACATTCCCACCACCAATGTCTCAAATATCCCTCCTCCCCTCCCCGCCCCCACCTGTACTCTAGACAGGCTTTCTATTTCCCTCATATATTCTCATTGTTAGGATAGTTAGCAATATAGTTATTTCTCTAACTAAACTCATCACTCTTTGTGGTGAGGTTCATGAGGTGGGCTGTAATGTCTAGCCCTCCTCTCTTTTGTCTCTGAAAATTGTTGAGAAATGTCTTTCATTTTTCTTAAAACCCATAGATGAGTGAAACCATTCTGTGTCTTTCTCTCTCTCTCTCTCTGACTTATTTCACTCAGCATAATAAATTCCATGTATATCCATGTATAGAAAAATTTCATGACTTCATCTCTCCTGTCAGCTGCATAATATTCCATTGTGTATATGTACCACAGTTTCTTTAGCCATTCATCTGTTGAAGGGCATCTTGGTTGTTTCCAGAGTCTTGCTATGGTAAATAGTGCTGCGATAAATATAGGTGTAAGGAAGGGGTTTTTGTATTGTATTTTTGTGTTCCTAGGGTATATTCCTAGGAGTGGTATAGCTGGATCATATGGGAGCTCAATTTCCAGTTTTTGGAGGAATCTCCATATCGCTCTCCAGAAAGGTTGAACTAGTCAGCATTCCCACCAGCAGTGGATAAGAGTTCCTTTCTCACTGCATCCCCACCAACACTGCTTGTTCTCATTCTTTGTAATGTGTGCCAATGTCTGGGGTGTGAGGTGGTACCTCATAGTTGTTTTGATTTGCATCTCCCTGATGATTAGTGATGTGGAGCATTTTTCATGGGCATTTTGGCCATTTGTATTTCTTTTTTCTTTTCTTTTGTTTATTTTTTTTTTTTTTTTTTTTTTTTTTTTTTTTGGTTTTTGGGCCACACCCGGCATTGCTCAGGAGTTACTCCTGGCTGTCTGCTCAGAAATAGCTCCTGGCAGGCACGGGGGACCATATGGGACACCGGGATTCGAACCAACCACCTTTGGTCCTGGATTGGCTGCTTGCAAGGCAAATGCCGCTGTGCTATCTCTCTGGGCCCTCATTTGTATTTCTTTATCAAAATATCTGTCCATTTTTTCTTCTCATTTTTTGATGGGATTAGATGTGTTTTTTTTTTGTTGTTGTTGTAGAGTTCTGTCAGTACCCTGTATATTTTGGATATTAGCTCCTTATCTGATGGATATTGGGTGAATAGTTTCTCCTAATCAGTGGGTGGCTCTTGTATACTGGGCACTTTTTCCTTCAAGGTGCAAAAGCTTCTCAGCTTAATATATTCCCATCTGTTAATCTCTGCTTTCACTTGCTTGGAGAGTGCAGTTTCCTCCTTGAAGTTGCCTTGAGTCTCAATGTCCTGGAGTGTTTTACCTACGTGTTGTTCTATATACCTTATGGTATCAGGTCTGATATCGAGGTCTTTAATCCATTTGGATTTTACCTTTATACATGATGTTAGCTGGGGGTCTAAGTTCGTTTTTTTGCAAGTGGCTAGCCAGTTGTGCCAACAATACTTGTTGAAGAGCCTTTCTTTGCTCCATTTCTAATCACAAAGTCGGGAATAACTCCTGAGCACTATCAATGTGACACAAGCAAAAAAGAATTTGATATACATGTTTATGATTGAGGTTAGTCTATTGCTATGTCAGACTTGGATTACAGAGGCACACTGGCTCCATAAAATGAATTGAAAAGTTTTTCCCCTTTCCTATTTTCTTTAGAAATTTTGTAGAATTGGTTATTATTTCTTTCTTAGTTTTTTTTTATAGATTTCCTAGAAAAGGTATTTAAGACTGTTATTTTCTTTATAGGAAGGTTTTGGAGTGAGCAGGGGTTGGGGGGAGGTGGGGGGAGTCACACCCAGGGGTACTCAGGACTTACTCCTGGTTCTATGTTTAGGTATCTTCCCTAACTGGGCTAGGAATTGAACCAAGGTCAATAGCATGCAAGGCAAGTGCCTTAGACCCTCTATATTTCTCCGGCCCTGGTGGAGAGGTTTTTAATCATAAATTTAATATTCTTTTTTTTATTTTTGGTTTTTGGACCACACCCAGCTGTGTTCAGGGGTTACTCTTGACTATCTGCTCAGAAATCGTTCCTGGCAGGCACGGGGGGGGGGGGGGGGGACTATATGGGATGCTGGGATTCGAACCACCTTTGGTCCTGGGTCAGCCACTTGCAAGGCAAATGCCCTACTGCTGTGCAATCTCTCTGGTACATAAATTTAATATTCTGATGGAATAAGACTTTCCTTTTCACCTGAAGAAAAAAATATCATCTTAGCTAGAATTCAGAATTCATTTGGCTTTTCCACAGCTATTACTAATTCTCTATCTGTCCCAGGAAGCTCAGGTGATATTGGGGTGAAGCCCTCACCTTACACCACTACAATTCTCTCGCATACCATGGACTCCATCTTCAAACTCACCACCACCTACTCAGCATCCACCCTGCCTGATGGAGAGGTAAGTGTCACAGAGGCCCACAGGAAAGCAGCTAATGTAGATGCAGAGCCCTTTGGCTTTGCTGGCTTGCAAAAAGCACTGCCAACGCCAGTGTTGAAAGTCTAATGGATATTGAGGCTGCTGGTAGATTCGCCCCAATAGCTGTGTTATATCAGCAAAAGAGAACTCTTCACTGTTGCTGCATCTGAGGAAGGAGAAGCCAAGAAGAATCTGATGGATCTGAAGATGACATGTATGTGGATCTTTTTGATCCAAATTGAAGGAAATATTGAAGACCACACGCATTCCTTTACTGTCTTCTGTGTTGGAAGCCAGATCCAATCTCTCTGAAGAGAATGGAAAACCTCTTTCATAATATATTTAATAAAAAGCTGAACTTAAAAAAAGTGAATTTGGGGCCCGGAGAGATAGCACAGCAGCATTTGCCTTGCAAGCAGCTGATGCAGGACCAAAGGTGGTTGGTTCGAATCCCGGTGTCCCATATGGTCCCCCGTGCCTGCCAGGAGCTATTTCTGAGCAGACAGCCAGGAGTAACCTCTGAGCACAGCTGGGTGTGGCCCAAAAAAAAAAGTGAATTTCTCATTTATGAGTTTAACTACCATGTGTCTTGGTTTGAATTTCTTTGAGCTCTTCCTATTAAGGGTTCACTCATTTTCTTGATTCTATAGCCTTATGTATCTTGCCAAATTTTCCAACCATTATTTCTTCAACTATTTCAATCCCACCCTCTCTTTCCTGCTTTCCCCCCTCTTTATCTCTCTAATGGTACATAACACAAAGGGAGAGTCTTGTGTTTTTCACACCTCTGCCATTTTGATTTTGATTTTGAGTTTTGCCTATTTTTTTTTTCTGTCTTCCTTAAAGTTAGTAAAGTTAGAACTAACTTCTCTTTCTGTCTTTTCTACTCTACTATTGAATCCAACCAGGGAACTTTTATTATCTATTATTATATTTTTCAGATAGAGTTACAACTTCAAATTCTTTGCTGAGATTTTTCTAGTTTTTAATTTGTTTCAAGAGCATTAATAATTGCCTGTTGTAGCATTTTTATGATGACTGATTTTTCAAAAATCCTTGCCAGATAATTCATACATCTGATTCATCTTTGTGTTGGCATTCATTGATTCCCTTTTTCATATTTGAGTGGTGATTTTCCTGGTTCTAGGGTTGATGAGCAGTGTTTTATAGTAAATCCTTGACATTTTTTTCCTGCTCTGTTTGGAAACTGCCTGTACTATCAAATATTTTAATGTAGCAGTCTGTTTAGGTTTAGCTCGCAGGACCTAGACTATTTTTATGGTTTTTGTTTCCACTGAGAGTCTAGTTTTCAGGCATAGGATAATATTTTGATTTGCTTTGTTTATCACATGTTACTGATTCTTGAAGAATCCTCTTCAAGAACTGTAAAATGGTGGGTTGTGTGTTCCACAATCCTCAGAGAGGGAGAGGGATCCCCATACACCAAGTCTGGTAGGACAAGAGATGCAGGTCCAGCAGCAATTCCGACACAGGAAATAATCCACACACAATTGGGAAGACATAGCAGGCCAGGAACTCACACTGCAAGCTGTTCACTCACAAACCAGTCCTTCCACCACGGGGAACCGTGACCCAAGATGGCAGCCACTTCTCCTCCAGTTTTGTCCAAAACAGCCTTTATTGGGAAAGACAATGTCCACCTCCAAGGGGAGGAGAAAAAGCCAGAGGAGGAGGCAATGGGAAAACATCTTTTTAACCGATCTTTAACCAAAGAAACCAATCGAGAGACAGCTAATTAGCATTGTCCCCCCCAATTCCCACCCACCCCCAACAAGTTCCCTTGGCAAGCATGAAATAATTTATTTTATATTGCTTCTTTACAACTAAGTGGTAATGGAATTATTAAAAAAAAAAAAAAAACTGTAGGGACCGGCACGGTGGCACTAGAGGTGTCTGCCTTGCCAGCACTAGCCTAGGATGGACCTCGGTTCGATCCCCAGCGTCCCATATGGTCCCCCAAGCCAGGAGCGACTTCTGAGCGCATAGACAGGAGTAACCCCTGAGCGTCACCGGGTTTGCTCCCCCACCCAAAAAAAAAGTTAAAAAAAACTGTAAAAGAAAATCGGTGAAAATGATTATTTCTCACAATGGGGTCTTAATTAAATCATTGTCTGAAGGTTTACTTTGCTGTTTATTGCTAGTTGATCATTCCGTTATTGGTTTTGTTTGTTAACCTCAGGTGGCTTCTATGCTTTCAGCATTTAATTTGATGTGTTCCTACTGGATGTCAGTATTGAAAATTTTGGAGGTATTGTATGGCTGCATATCTCCAGGAATTCTAAGTTCTATGACTGACATGGCTGTGGGTATCAGGCATGGCAATGGCTGGAAGTTCAAAAGGCAGGAAGAGGCTGCCTGCACTCGCTCCTCTCTCAGTCTGAATACCAGGCATACCTGGTTAGCATCTCTGGTTAGGCCTTTCTGCAGAGATTAGTAGTGAAGTTGGGTCATTGGTGGCAATTGTGGTTTGTGGGTACAACTGCCTTGATTTTGATAGGGCCAGGACTTAGCCCACCCTCCTCCCGAGCATGCCCCAGTTTTCAGCAGCTCCCATATTTCATGTGTGCCCTTTCCGAAGGTCATTTTATTATTTTGTTTTGTTTGAAGAAGGGGCAACTCCAGGAGTAACTCAGGGTTCACTCCTGGCTCTGTGCTCCGGGTTTATTCTTTGTGGTACTCGGAGGATCAAATGTGGTAAAAGAATGGGACCAGGACAATCACATACAGGATAAACACTTTAACCCCTGTATTATCTCACTGCCTCCCCATCCCTGGTAGGGCATTTTCAAGCAAGCTCCATTAAGCCACAGTTTATAATCTAAAAATAATTCTCAACCCCTTTCTTTGAAAAGCCAGTTCTCTCCTTGCATGGCTTAAGTATGTATGTTTGGTCTTGCAGAAATCTGAGTCCTTTTTCCTTGGGGGTGAGGGGGGAAAGACAAATATGGTGGTGCTCAGGGCTTACTCCTAACTTTGCTCAGGGATCACTCCTAGTGGAGCTTCGAGGACCATATGTAGTTCCGGGGGTCAAACCCGGGTCAGCTGCATGCAAGGCAATTGCCCTGCTTTTTATACTATCTCTCCAGTTCCAGAAATCTGAAATCTTTAGTTTAAAAGAATTTCAAAAAAGGGAGCCAGAGAGATAGCACAGCTGTAGGGCATTTGCCTTGCATACAGCCAATCCAGGATGGACAGTGGTTCGAATCCCAGCATCCCATGTGGTCCCCCGTGTGCCTGCCAGGAGCAATTTCTGAGTGCAGAGCCAGGAGGAACCCCTTAACACTGCCAGGTGTGAACCAAAAACCAAAAACCAAAAATAAATAAAAGAATTAAAAAAAAAAAAAGAGCTGCAGAGATTAGACTCAAGGGACATGAGCTAGCTCCAGGGCTGGTGTGAGAGAGGGGACCAGGGAATTGGATGTGACAAGCACACTCGGAAGCATCATCACAACCCCAGAACTGGTCCAAGGGGAGTCATCCTACTCATACCTGCCCGAAGTCAAGATCTGAAACCCCATGTGGTGTCTTTGCACCCCATCTCAACACACTGCAAATAAACCAAAGGTTGTTCAGAGACAAAGCCCCAGCCCATAGCACGCCTGTCCTCTTGCTCACAGTCTTCATTCTATGTGCCTGCTACAGGAACAGTGCTATGACCCCAATGCCTACAAAGAGGTGGGATCCATGCAGATGTCTGTACTAAAAACATCCACTTCTATCACAAGAGATAAAAGATTTCTTCAGTCCCTACCTCTCAATAATGCCAACCTTTCAAGCCTGCTGACCAGGTGCGAAGCTTAGAAAGCCTCATTGGAGAATTCAGAAGCTGAATATTCACTCTAGAAGCCCAAACTGCCCTAGGCAAATGGATGCCTTCAGCAAAAGAGGGAGCTGGAGCTGTCAAGCCCTGAGATGCAAATGAAACAGGTATATTAGCATATTTCCAAAAATATTGTAATGTGGGTACATGAGAGAACAGCTCAGCACCTGTGCAGGAAGGAGAGTCCCAGGGTAAGATCAAATCTACCAGGTCAGCCAAGGGGGAAGAGCTTTGCCAAGCTCCGACACCCCAATACCCTGTTCTCTGGTCCTCAAAGTAGGGCTATAGGAAGTGGTAAGGTAGAGAGTGACCCAAGGGGCTCAGCAGGCAGGCGACTAGGGAATCTTAGCCAAGTCACTCACCTGCTTATAGCTTCCCCATTTGTGATATGGGGGAGATGATACACACAGAAGTGAGTCTAGTGGGGTTGGGGAGATAGTACAGAGGGTAAGAAAGTTGCTTGCATGTGGCCAACACTGGCACCATCCTTTGCATCCCATATGGTCCCCTGAGCCTACCAAGAGTGACTCCAGAGTGCAGAGCCAGGAGTAAGACCTGAGCACTGCAGGGTGTCACCCAAACCCACCCACCCCCCAAATATGAGGCAACTCCAGTGTTACAGCTAGCACAGAGATTCCTTTATCTTTACATTGACCCTATCAAGTGGCTCCCAACCCTCCCTTCACTTGACTGAAGGAGGAGGCCAAAACTCAGAGAGAAGCATCCTGCCCCAGACCAAGACAACTGGTTCAGCTGAGCTGCTTCTACAGCCCCACTTCATTTAGTTCTGATTAATTTGAGGCTGAGACATGCTTCCTTGGACGACCTATCCCATGCAAGGTGCAAAAGAGAGTTTATTTGGTTAACCAAGGTCTGAGCATCATCCCACTAGGGGAGTCTTAGCAAGGATCCCAAGTCCAATCTTCAAGCAGTTTATATTGAAATCACAAGCAATAACAGTATAATCATTTCCTTGTTTAAATGTCTTAATTACTCACTGATTTCTTTGGTTGTCTAGGGATATTCCTAATTGTCAGGAGGATTTCTGATACAGAACCTGGTTGTGGGGCAGGGGTGGGGGAGGGAAATCTCCTGATTGTCAGGAGGATATTCTGATTTTAGACCCTGGATTTCAAGGGTTATTCTGATTCAAACCTTTGGTTGTTAAGGGAGCCTTTTTCCAAGCTCATTCAAGCCCTACTTCCTTATTCCTGGAGGGCACTAACTTTGGTTTTATTTCTGAGTTAACTCTTTTTCTGCCTTCAGCTAGGAGTGGAAAAGCACATTTTACTAGGGTTTGGGCTTGTCTTAGTCTAAAGTATCTTATCATGGATTTAGCAGAAGAATCTTGGTCCTTACACTACAAGAGAAATGTTCCCCCATCTAGAAGCCCAAGGTTCACCTCAGCTGAGGGCAAAGGCTTTTGCCTGGAGGCACTGGTCTTACTCACCTTTGCCTCCCTCTTCAATTTGGGCTTGTCTTAGTCTAAAGTATCTTATCATGGACTTAGCAGAAGAATCTTGGTCCTTACACTACAAGAGAAATGTTCCCCCATCTAGAAGCCCAAGGTTCACCTCAGCTGAGGGCAAAGGCTTTTGCCTGGAGGCACTGGTCTCGCTCACCTTTGCCTCCCTCTTCCCCGCTGACTCTGCAGAGGTGATGACAGTCACTTCCAGGCTATAGAGAGATGCTAATCACCAGGCTTGCCAGGAGCTGTGTTCTTTCACTGCCAGCTCACTGGGACAGGGTCTGAGGGCTGCCTGTTGTCACCTATAGGGCTAGGCCTACACTATGCTCCCATCCCTACTGCCTCTGATCATGGGCCTACCCACCACATGCGTGTAACCATAGCAAAACCCATTAACAACACAGGTCTTGGTCCAGTGCACACTGAAGAGCAGCTCCAATCTGCATAAGGTCTGCCCCTGCTAGTCTCAGCCTCAGGATACCAGCCCATACATGTCCACTGTCCCCAGAACTGGGTAATACCCACCTCTGCTTTGCCCAGGGCACCTGGAATTGTATCTCATGCAGAAGAGACTCTTTGACTGAAGAATGGACAATGAGAGAGGGAAAGGGAGGGAAAGAGAAAGAGAGAGGAGAAAAGGTGCTGAGGCTGGGCAGATAACATGCTGGCCTTGCACACGACCAACTTGGATATGATTCATAGTATTTCATGTGGTTCCCCACCAAGGCCTGCCAGAACTGATTCCTGAGCACAGAGCCAAAATTAAATACTGGGCACTGCCGTATGTGTCGCAGAAACAAAACAAACAGAAAAGCAGTTGCTGCAGAGATGGGAGAGGACAGGGTTTCCACGGGCCTATCACAGGAAGAGGGGACATCCCTGAATGTGGTTAGATCAGTGGCTGCACAACAGGTTGCCAAGAGAGTTTATGGGGTCAGAACTATAACACAGCAGTAGGGCGTTTGCCTTGCACACAGCCAACCCAGGACGAACCTGGTTCAATCCGCATCCCATATGGTCCCTGGAGCCTGCCAGGAGCGATTTCTGAGTGCAGAGCAAGGAGTAAGCCCTGAACACCACCAGGTGTGGCCCAAAAACTAACTGAATAAATAAATAAATAAATAAATAAATAAATAAATAAATAAATAAATAAATAAATAGCAAAAAAAAAGAGAGAGAGAGAGAGAGAGCCCAGCCCTTCCTTTACACCCTATCCTCCACACAAAGCATCCCTGTGTTTATGCAGGCTCCATAGTCCTGGACTGGAGAGGAAAGAGTATTTCTCACATCAGCTCTGAGGACGAATCTGGATACTTGTCAGGATGATGAAGATTTGGAGCTGGGTGGAGATGGGTCGCCCTTTTCCAGGAAGGGTGGAGGCTGTCAAGGGCAAAACACACCCAAGGAAGGAGGGGCCCCTCTGAGAGGTGGGTGTGACAGCATGAAGCCTGGGCCTGCAAAGGGGACCACTGGGGAGAGAAAGGGAAGAACAAACCCAGAGTTCAGACTGAAAAAAGCTTTAGAAAAAATAGGGGAGGGGAAGGCGGAGGGATAGCACAATGGTGGGGCGTTTGCCTTGCATGTAGCAGATACAGGAGGGACCTGGTTCGATCCCCAGTGTCCCATATGGTTCCCCTAGCCAGGAGCAACCCCTGAGCGTCACCAGGTGTGGCCCGAAAACCAAACAAACAAAAAATATGGGTTGGAGAGCTAGTGCAGAGGTAGGGCAATAGGGCGTTTGCCTTGCCAACTGGATGGACTCAGTTAGATTCCCAGCTCCCATAATGGCCCCCAGCCCACCAGGGGTGATTTCTGAGTGCAGAGCCAGGAGTATCCCCTGAGCACTGCTGGATGTGGCCCAACAACCAATCAATCACTTAATCAATAAATAAATAAAGTTTAAAAATGTTTTTAAAAAGGAAAAAAATATGGGGACAGTTAGTGCAGGGCTTAAGGCATTTTGCCTTCCACATGACTGACCCCTAGTCAACCTCTGGAACCCTGCCAGGAGTGATCCCAAAAAAAAGTCAGAAGTAAGCTTTGAGCACTACCAGGTATAGCCCCCAAACTAATTCCCCCAAATTCTAATATCTATATGAAAATTTATCATGTTTACAAGGAAGGTGCTGACCCTCCTGGTCTTCTTTGCAGGACACCAGCAACCCAGGAATCTCGTCCTTTACCCTTGCCCGGACCCTGGTCCCTGCTGGCTGCAGCGAGCGAGGTAGGGACAGCATTCTGGGGACTTATTGATATTCACCATAGAATTCTCAAAGGCGTACTATTCCCACTGGGGCATCCCCACTCCACTGAATCCAGGCCCTTCTGGGCAGAAAATAAGCAGGGTGTCATCCTTCCTCAACAGAAGAGTTCAGGGATGAAAGAGCCTCAATGTACTCAGGCTAACACTAGACCCACTCTGCCTACAGCAGAGGCATCCAGGCCCTATTTGGGGGCTACCCAACTCTGCCCCGGTAATAAAAACACACTTGCCTCCTGGTCTGGGCTACAGCATGGCACTGAGTGCCAGGTGGGTGGATTCAGAAGGAGTGTCCAGGGCAGAGAACCTGGTATAGATAGGGGACTCTGCAATCCAGCAGGCTCACAGCTGATCTCTGGGTGAGCTAGGCATGAGTGATCAACCCATTAGATGCAGGCTGGAACTGCAGAAGAAGGCCTTGCAAGGGCCAGGGGTTCATTAGGACCTCCGCACTGGGGTACAATATCAACATACGGACGTTACTTTATGAACCGACTGGCCTCTCTTTCATTCATGCAGAACCCCACTTTCTCCTCCCCACCCCCCAGGATTTCAAGAAGCTCCAGCAGGCGCCAATACAAAGACATAGCAGCATGAGATATGAAAGGAGGTGCCAGAGCAAAAGAAAGTCACCTCCCCCTGCTCCAGCCTCAGCCCATCAGAATCAGGGTAGGCTCTGGTCTGCTCCCCGAATACTGCCTCTACTCTGTTCTGCCCGTTCATCTTTAAGGCAGGCTTTAAGGAGAGCTGGGACCCACAGTGCCCATCCTCAGCACCCCCCAATCAAGGCCAGGTTGTGCTGTGCTGTGCCCCTCAGGCCCTGTTTTAGGAGATGGGGAGAGCGGACAGCCCACCTAGTGAGTGGCCCCAGCAAGTCCCAATTCTTCAATTCTGGAAAAACACTGGACAAACCTCTGCACAGGGCTGCGGCCAACCTCGGACAGCATGGAAAGCTACTGTCCGGAGGGACCCTTGGAAGAGGGGGGTGGGCCTCTGATCAGAGGGCAGGAGGACCTTGCAAGGACAAAGTCAGCAGGAACAGTGGGGCCAGCCTGGCAACTTCGGGGGTGGCTGGATGGGCCTGGCCTCTTAAGAGAAGACATGCACAAGTTAAACCAGAGTGACTAGAGGCCACCTCTCCATAGTGGGGTCTCCGAGCACCCGGCCCGCACTGGCCTTGCAAATCTAGTCCCAGGCGACACCCGAGTCCCCTTTAAAAGTTTGTCCCCCAATAAAAAAAATCCTTTCTTTCTCTCCACCCGCCCTCGGGAAACGGGGAGGAGGAGGCACCTCCTGGGGAGCACCCAAGAACAGACGCCGCGGCTTCCTCCCACCCTCCTGGAACAATGGGGCCACGGCCCAGAGCGCCCCGGGGATGATGTGGAAAATCCCCCCAGTTCTCGGCGGGGTCCAGCGCTAGCGCGCGGCCACCCGGTCCACGCTGCTGCCCCCGCGCGCCCGAGAGCGCGCTGCACGCCCGGGAGGAGAGAGGGAGAGAGGGGGAGGCCCTTCGCCTCGATCCCCTGGTTCTCGGATTCCCGGCACGCTGGGCCGAGAGGGAGGGCGAGTTTGCATCGGAGGTTTTTTAGGTTCTTTCGGAGTCCAAAACAATTCATTCTTTTTTTGCATTCCAGACGCCCAAATCTTATCGCGCCTTGCACTTTTCCTAATAAGTAAAAGTATTGGTATAATACTAATAAAAATAATTATAAAATAATAATAAAATAAAATAGTAAATAAATACTAATAAAAATAATTATAAAATAATAATAAAATAAAAATAGTAAATAAAAGAATAATAAAAGTAAGGAAGTATTAGTAATAGTAAGCAAGAGTAAGCCAATCATAAGGAATAGTAATATAAGTAAATTGTAAGCATTAGTAAGTAAAGCGTAATAGTAAGAAAATAATAAGTAAGCAATAGTAAGTCAATCGTAAGGGATAGTAATGACAAGTAAATAGTAAGCATTAATAAATAAATCGTAAGAAATAGTAAGTAAATAGTAAGCAATAGTAAGTTAATCATAAGTTAGTAATAGTAGGTAAATGGTAAGTAAGCAAGAGTAATAAATCATAAATTATGGTAATAGTAAGCAAATAGTAATTAAGCAATAGTAAGTCAACCAGAAGTTAGTAAGAGTAATAGTAGGAAAATAGTAAAGAATAGTAAGTCAATCATAAGTAGTAGTAAGTAAATCATAAGTAATAGTAATAGTAAACTAATCATAGGTAAATCACTAGTAATTGATATGCTTTGAGTTGGCCCTCACCTTCTACCACTTGCTGCATT
This sequence comes from Suncus etruscus, assembly GCF_024139225.1. Taxonomy (NCBI): domain Eukaryota; kingdom Metazoa; phylum Chordata; class Mammalia; order Eulipotyphla; family Soricidae; genus Suncus; species Suncus etruscus. The sequence goes on from NC_064849.1 coordinate 14,662,862, forward strand.
CACTGACATTTCTTTGACTTTAAGCCAGAGATCGTACACTGGGGAAGTGAGTCTTATGGGTCTTCTAGAATATTAAGTAGTTACGGAGTAGAACAGCATTTGCGGGGCCGGGCGGTGGCGCTGGAGGTAAGGTGCCTGCCTTGCCTGCGCTGACCTAGGACGGACCGCGGTTCGATCCCCCGGCGTCCCATATGGTCCCCCAAGAAGCCAGGAGCGACTTCTGAGCGCATAGCCAGGAGTAACCCCTGAGCCTCACAGGGTGTGGCCCAAAAACCAAAAAAAAAAAAAAAAAAAAGAACAGCATTTGCCTTTCTCTGAACTCTGAGGACAAACACGGCTGTCCAAGGTGGGTGGGTATTGCCTCCATCTCATACTTGGTTCTTCTATACTTCTAAAATCTTAGGACTGTAGGTAAACCTGCCTTCCATTTTGTCTCAAACATGAGACCCACCAAGGGCCTAAGCACACGGCGGTGACTCCCGGCCTCACTTGAAATCCACCACTGACCTTTAAAATGTGTTTCTGGAGCCGAAGAGATAGCACAGCAATAGAGTGTCTGCCTTATACGTGGCCAACCTGGAATGGACCAGGGTTCTATTCCTGGCATCCCATGTGGTTCCCCAAGCCTGCCAGGAGTGATTTCTGAACACTGAACCAGGAGTAACCCCTGAGTGCTGACAGGTGTGGCCCAAAAACCTAAATAAATAAAGTTCTAAAATGTGTTTCTGTTGAAAGCTACATACAGGCTGTCTGGCCCAAGAACACCAGTAGAATCTGTAACTCATCCTTCTCCCTGAAGTTGGCTCATTTATTGAATTCTGGAAGCAATTTGATTCCTAGATTTAGTGGCTCTTCTGGCTTGACTTTGAGATACAAGGAACCCAAAGGGTGGGGCTTGAGAGAATATAGCAAGTAGGGTGCTTGCCTTACACAGTATCCAGCACCCTGATAGGGTCCCCCAGTCCCACCAGGACTAATCTCTGAACACAGAATCAGAAGTAAACCCTGAGCACCACTGAACGTGTAACCCCAAAACAAAAACCTTGAAGTGAGACTCTGACCAGGCTTAAATCAAAGAGGAAGCTGCGGGAGAGGTTAGAGGTTTCTAGAAAGAGAGGGCTTGTTCATAACTAACTGGGGGTTTCTTTCAGCCATCTGGAAGGCACAAAGCTAGATTAAGCAACTTCTCTGGGCCAGCCTGCTTCGCTCTTGAAGCTCATAAAGAGTGGAGAGGTTGAGGGGTTTCCCTAGCTCTAGTCACTGGGACTCTAGGTTAGGCCCTTCTTTCCTCTTTGAGCCTCAATTTCCCCAGTGGAACAGCATGGTGGGCACAAGGTAGAGGCAAAGACCAAGCACTGATGGTATGGGTGGTGTCTAATATTGCTCCTACTTTCTCTTGGAAACTCTGGACTCATATTTGAATGCAGAGGCTGTGTTGGAGCTAAAGAGGGGACCTCTCTAAAACCTCTCCTGCACCCCTAACCTCTGAGACTGGAGCTGAGTTTTGGGGGTGTGAAGCCAGAGAACCTTAGCTCCAAACATCAGCACATCTTAGCACACAAGACAGAAACTGCTTCATAGTACAGGAGTTAGAGCATTTCAGGCAGCCAAATCTGGTTTAATCCCCACCACTGATTACTGAGATCTTTGAGCACCACTGGATGTGACCCACAAAGAGATAAATAAGTGAAAGTTTCATCACCCATCATATCTCTATGCAAGGCCAGATACCCTGGATCAGAAGCAGGAGCTGTACCATATAAGACTTTGCCTAAGGTCATAATTCTTTGACCTTGTGACCTGGGAAGAGGAAGTGCCTGAGAGGCAGCATAAATGATTTTTTTTAGGGTTTGTTTTCTTAATTTTTAGTTTTTGCCCTACATCTGGCTGCTCTCAGAGTTTACTCCTGACTCTGTGCTCAGAAATCACCCCTGGTTGGCTGAGGGTGAGGGGAGCATATGGGATGCCTGGAATCAAACCTGGGCCTGTCCCGGGGTCAGCTGCATGCAAGGCAAACGCCCGCAGGACAAGTGATTTTTAGCCAAAGGCTTCATACTCTGAGCTTGTCTTTGATCCTAGGGAGTAGGTGTCCTGGGTTGTGCAACCTTGCTGGTGAAGGAAGTGCTCAAGGCCACTGATTAGCCATGTTAGTGCCCTGTCCATCTGCAGCGCTGGCTGGAATGGAGATAAGGTCACAGAACTGTCCCCATGGTTGCTGCAGAGAAGCTACACTTCGACTATCACTTGGTGGGGGACATTGTCTTTGTGGTCAGGAAACCTAAGGAGAGAGGTGCTTTTCAGGTGCATGCCCATGAAAGAAGACACAGTACAAAGGGGCCAAGGAACAGCAGTTATGGCTGTGGTTCCATGTTTCCATGATGGCGTCCATACCCAGCAAGGCAATGACTGTCCAGGGCAGGCCAGGATTCTACTTGGCCTCCTGGGGAAGGACTGGACAGGGGAGGGGCCAGGCACTGACATCTCCCTCTAACCCCCTCCCACTCCAGGACAGGCTATACCTTCTCCCCAGAGTCATATTCTCCCCCCCCCCCTTTTGAATATGCCACATTCCCTTCCAGCCCCCTCCTTGAGGTTATGAGAGCTCAGATTTCCACTTCTCTAGTTTGGCCGCAGGAGGTATAGACAGCCAACCAATGAGTTTGAGCCCCATGGATTCATTCACTTTCTGTGTGCACAGGATCCCAGTCACCCCAGTGGAGATGTAGCCAACCCAGCCCACCTAGGGATTTGCCAGTACCTGCTCTGGTTTTGCTCAAGGGTGAACTAACTCGAGTTCTTACGGTATTTTTGTTGTTGTTGTTTGGTTTGGTTTGGTATGGTTTGGTTTGGTTTGGTTTGGTTTGGTTTGGTTCAGGGGGTTCCTCCTGGCTGTACGCTCAGAAATGGCTCTTGGCAGGCTCGGGGGACCATATGGGATGCCGGGATTCGAACCACTGTCCTTCTGCCCTACCTCCATGCTATCTCTATGCTTTAAGGCACCATTGGTGCCATAAACGCTCACAAATCCTCAGTGGTCCCCTCATAAAAATTGTGACCTTATAAAAAAAATTTAGACAACAAAAAAAATTGTGACCTTATAATATTTTCCTTGGCACCACAAAGATGGACATAAACAGGCACAGGAACTGCATTCGATGCAAGGGGCACAGGTGGGCACACATAGTCTCCGCAGGGATCTTGGGGTACCAGGCCGAGAGAGAGAGAGAGAGAGAGAGAGAGAGAGAGAGAGAGAGAGAGAGAGAGAGAGAGAGAGAGAGAGAAGACAGGCCCGAACATGCTTTTGGTTCAAGCGCCCTCCATGCCATGCCATACCATGCCATGCCATGCCATGCAAAGTGCGAGAGAGGGACAGAGAGACAGAGACAGGCAAGACAGGCCCAAGCATGCTTTGGGTTCAAGAGCCCTCCATGCCATGCCATGCCATGCCATGCCATGCCATGCGCCCTTCCCCGAGCCCCCCTAGTCCCCTCCTAGCAAAGTCCCATCGCATCTGCAATCTGCAACTTCAGAGCTCCAGGTGGAGTGGTGCAATAAAAGGGGGGCATGAGGCCTCAATCTGGGGAAAGAAAGAAGAGTATCCACTATCCAGGACACCACTTTGGGCTGGGGGGAATAAGTGGGGGGGGGCTTTGGATCCCCTAGAGAAGATAGATGCCTACGGGTCGTGCGTGTAAGACCATCCCGAAAAGAAAACAGCCCTGTAGAAACCATGCCCGCAAGCCCCAGCCCAATGCGCACCCCCGAAAGAAAGCAAGCTCCGGAGGCGGAGGCGGAGCCGGAGAGCGGCGCGGGCGACGACGCCAAGAGGCGAGGGCGGTCCCGGGGCGGAGCGGCGCGGCGCGGACTGCGGAGTCGGGCGGGCGGGCGCGGAGACGGGGACGGGGACGGCGGCGGCGGCGGCGGCGTGCGGGGCGGTGCAGATCGCGGTCTCCGCGCCGATCGGCCGCGGGTGCGGGCCGGGCTGCAGCAGCCGAACCCGGGGCCGGGCCCTGGGAGCCGGGCCGGCGCGCGAGAAGCCGCCCCGGAGCCTCGCCAGGCCGAGGCCCGCCGCCTGGGCTCCGAGTAGCCGGGGCCGGGCCGGGAGCGCGATCCCCGGCGTCCCCCCGAGTCCCCCGCCGGGCCCCGGCGATGGTGACACATGCGGCGGCGGCGCGCCGGCGGCAGGACCATGGTTGAGCGCGCCAGCAAGTTCGTGCTGGTGGTGGCGGGCTCGGCGTGCTTCATGCTCATCCTGTACCAGTACGCGGGCCCGGGCTTGAGCCTGGGCGCCCCTGGGGGTCGCGCGCCCCCGGACGACCTGGACCTCTTCCCGACGCCCGACCCGCACTACGAGAAGAAGTATTATTTCCCCGTGCGCGAGCTGGAGCGCTCGCTGCGCTTCGACATGAAGGGCGACGACGTGATCGTCTTCTTGCACATCCAGAAGACCGGGGGCACCACCTTCGGCCGCCACCTGGTGCAGAACGTGCGCCTCGAGGTGCCCTGCGACTGCCGGCCCGGCCAGAAGAAATGCACCTGCTACCGGCCCAACCGCCGGGAGACCTGGCTCTTCTCGCGCTTCTCCACCGGCTGGAGCTGCGGCTTGCACGCCGACTGGACCGAACTCACCAACTGCGTCCCCGGGGTGCTGGACCGACGCGATCCCACCGCCCTGCGCACGCCCAGGTGAGCTAGGTCCTCGAGGGATGGGGTGGGGTGCTGGGGTTTCCTGGACTTGCCTGCCTGGCCCTGGCTTTGCTTTGCTTTGCTTTTTTGTCTAGGCTAGCTGGCCTAGATGGCAATTCCGGGCACACACACACACACACACATACACACATACACACACACCTCTGTGCCCCCTCTTGCTGCTGCCCAGTTGTATCAGTCACTCTCACCCTGCCCAGTGTCTGGCCCAAGCGCCCCATTCACTCTGCCCCCCAAATGGCTGGCTTTCTGGGGCACACACACACACACACACACACACACCCCTGTGCCCCTTCTTGCTGCTCCCCAACTGTATCAGTCACTCTCACCTGCCCTGTGTCTGGCCCAAGCACCTCCACTCACTCTGCCCCCTCGCCTGCCTGCTGGCTTTCTGGAGTTCCCTTGGGTCACCGCCCACTCTCCTCTCCTCTCCTCGGGCCAGTGTCCCAGGCAGGCCATGGCTTAGTGGCTAAGTGTGAATTTTGCTCCACTCCCAGCATCCAGGATCCAGGTCTGGTCTGCTCACATGGGCTAGACTAGAGGGTTCCGGTGAGTGTGTTTGGAGTGCAGTTCACTTGAGGTCCACCAAGGTTGGCACTCCTCTGCACCTGTGCGAGCCACTTGACTCGCCACCCCAATCCCTAGCAGGCCTGGAAGGGACTTACTGGGTTGGGAGGAGCCGCCTATGGGCCCGCTGGGTGTGCAGGTAGAACAAAGGCCCGACTGCGACCTGGCTGGCTGGCTGGCTGGCTGGCAGGGAGGCCAGTCTTCCAGCTGGGCCACAACCAGGTGCTGGCTCCCTCTCAGAGGAATAAAAGCTGGGCCAGGTGCCACCAGAGAAGAACACACCTTCCCAGGAAGCCCCACTGGAAGTTGGGGCGCCAGTTTGGGAGGAGGTGTCCAGGGGCTCTCTCCTAGGAAGCACTATGGAGCCAGAACTCTGCTTGAAGTCTCCTGTTCGTTTTAGTGCTTTTCTCTGGGCGTGGGGGCTTCCTTCTGGAGCCAAGATTTCCCCCAGTCTTTTGTTTCTCTTCTGCAGACCTGCTGTCTGTCTGCAGGGGGTATGTGCTTGGTAAAAGGGTACCCTGGCACCCATGAGCGCTGGAACATGCGGGAATGGTCTGGGGTGGGGTTAAATATTGCCTTGCTAGGCGGCCCCAAAGCGGGCTGGTTTCATGTCTTTCTGCTCAGCTGAGCCCTTTTTTTTCTGTATTCTTCCCCAGTAAAGGAAAGCCAGAGCTGGGCAGGATTCTGGATCTTGCTTCCCTCCATTCCTTCCCCTCTGAGTTCTAACATCAAAGGTCCTCCTTGCGACTGGCCTTACTGGTCCAGATCTGTCCATCCTGGACAGGATCAGAATGCCTGAAGTTCTTGATTTCCACCCATGGCCATGCTGCACTGCAAGACTGTCCCCAGGTTAGCTCTCACCCTCCTGGGACTGGCCCCGCTGCTAGGCAGACCTGAACCTGGACATCTGCATCCACCTGCCCCTCTTGGGCACTGAGCAATCCCCCCACACACTCCTCCTGGCCCCCCTGGGCGCCTCCCTGTCTGCAGGGGTGGAGGAGGGGAGGCCTCCCTGTCTAGTAGCAGGACCTACTCCGGCTGCCAAGAGGCTGCAGCCGTTCCTGCAGAGATGGCACCGGGCCCAGCTTGTGCCCCGACATTTGCGAGGCAGATAAAGAGCCCCCCCCCCCCGGCTTCTCTCCCACCCTCCCTCCCCAAGTTTGTCCCCCTATCCACTCCAGCCAGGAAGGGAGGAGCTGGGATCTGATGGTGGGGCAGATGGACCCCAGGTGCTGCAGGGAACGCCTGGCACCCTCCACTTTGGGTAGGTGCCCAGTGAGTGTTGGGACAGGGCAGCCTCTATCTGCTCCGCCTCTTGCTGCGAGGTAGTGGAGTTCCAGCCCCCGGTTTGTTGAGGTCTACAGCAGGTGGGCCCAGGGAAGAAAGCAGGGGTGTCTCCAGAGCCCTGGAAGCCCATCCCTGTGCTTCCCCTCCCTCCCTTCTCTTCCCAGCACTAGGTAGATTGCTTCTCTTAAGGCGCTTCCTCAAGACTGCAGGGAACCGGGCTTTGTGTGGCTGCCAGCCTGGAAGCACTGGGTCTGTCTGCTGTTGGAGTGGCTGGTTTAGGACCCACCCAGGTTTCTTCCCTGTCTCCCCCACCCCCCTAGCCTCTTCTTATTCTTGAAGGTTTGAGAGTGATTAATTGGTCTTCTCTGTCTCCAGAGCCAAGCACTTTGGGCAGGGGGTTTACTTGTATTCCTTGCTCTGAGGCATGAACTGAAAGTGTCCCCCAAGACTCCAGCTTGTGCCCCAACACTTACAAGGCAGATAAAGAGCCCTTGGCCTCCCATTCTCCCTCCCCGAGTTTCCCCCCCCCCCCTCATTCCAGCCAGGAGGAGAGGAGCTGGGACCTGGTAGGGCAGATGGACCCCCATAACTCCCCCAGATTTTCTGAGACTCTGAGGCACTCTTCACTCTCTGCTACACACGCAGCAGCTCAAAAGGGGGGAAATCGGGGGACGGGACAAAACTGGGCTGGGCCTCCAACACCTTTCTGGCCTGTGCTTGGGGGATTTCACAGCAGCTGTTCAGGCCCAGCTGAAGGGGAGGGCCAAGACTGAGCAGAGCCCTGCAGCCCTTTTATCCCCTTTCCACAAAGAGAACTTGCTTGATGCCATCCCTGCCCCCACCCCCAAATGCTCCTGAGGCCGCTCCAGAGCCTTTCTGGCCACATCAGCCATGCTGGAACGCTCTGATTAGAGTCCCCCCAGACTTCCCAGATCACTCCCAAGGGTCTGAACAGTGAGAGCCCTTGTTCCAGACCCTTCCCTATCATCTTCCCACCTCCTAAAGGGGAGGTGTGGGAAGGGGAGAAGAGGGGGCCCATGGGGTCTCTCTTGGGCTGCCTTGGAAATGTTCCAGAAGCCGTGAAGGCTTTATGGGGACCTCAGACAGCACTAGGGACCCAGGTATAATGTTAGGCCCCTTGTGTGGGGTTCTGAGCCCGCCCTTGCCCCTCGTTGCTCCCCAAAGGGCCTCTATTTCTATGCATGGGGCTGAGATCTATGGAGGGAGGCACTTGCTTTGTATGTAGCTAACCCCAGTGTAGACCCCAGCGGTGTATAGGGTCCCCTGAACACCGCTACAAGTGACAACTGAGCCACATGAGTCGCCTGTGCTCCATGAGTCCTGGCCCACACCCCAGGTGCCCCGCAGTTATCTCCTCCCAGAAATCTGCCATCATTCAGAACTGGATCTGCATTAGCCTCTCCTCCACCCATGTGTCTGTCTACCTCTTCTTCCATCTCGTCCATGGGCTCCTCTCCCCTCTGCCCCCCTCTGCACCCTCTCCCACATCACTGGCCCAGACCATATCCTGAAGCATTGGGTGTCCCTGGCCACCCACCCTGAGGCATGTGGAGCTCTGAGAAAGCATATGCAGAGAGGACACAGTGGGGAAAGTGCCGTAGCTGACCTGATTCCATCTCTAGCACCACATAATGGTCATCCGAGCATCACCGGGAGTGATCCCTGAGCACAGAGCCAGGAGGATGCTCTGAGTACCAAGAAAAAGAGATAGAGAGAGAGAACTCAGTTGGAGTATCCCAGAGGCAGTGGTGGCTATAACGTTGAGAGTGAGAGTTTCATGAGTGCCCAAGGGGTAGCATCAGCAGGGATCTGGAGTGTGGCACCATCCCTGCTTTGTCTCCTTCATGCTTTTGATGACCTGATAGGACTGGCCCCAGCAGGACTTCCTAGCCTCTGACTCCTTACTTGTCCAACCAGCAGGCCCAACTCAGGCCAGAGAATCTCAGGGTAGTGAGTGGGCAGCCCCTAGCCCTGTACTCAGCATCTTTGTGGTGATGGATCAGGGCATTTGCAGGTCTTGGCCCTGTCCATGAACAGGGCACAGGGTCTGGTTTTGTCTTGTTCTTTCGCATGTCTCCTCACATGCCTCCCCATGCTCTGTTATCCAGCAGCGGTGGCAGTTGCTTATGTGGAGAAAGGATGGGAAAAAAGAGGAGAGAGACCACCTTCTGTATCCTGTGGGTTGTAACAGTGATTGGAACTATGCTGTGTCCCTGGAAGAGCAGTTGAGTGGGCCCTGGGTGCCACTGGGTGCTCCATTGACTACTGTTCCACCCCCCTTGCAGACTTTTGGTGGTTTCTAGGGACCTTCTGCTAACCCCTGTACTCTCTCTCCCCAGCCCCAAGAGTTTGGTTTCTCAAGCTGGTAGAATGCGTCTGTGGTTTTCATTTAAGAAATTCCTGTCTACTTTTGGGGCGTGGTTTGCCCCGACACTCCCAAAGGCCTACCCATCTCATTCTGAGATTTGCATTTCACCTACTCCTGAGAGTGGGTGTAGCTTTGTGGAATCTAGACCCTAGAGGAGCACAAAGGTCCAAGGAAAGATGGGGTGCACAGACAGGCCTTGCCTGGCCTCTGCCAAGTCCTTTTGCCACCACCCCCATAAGGAGGATTGTCCATAAGCGAGGGAAGGAGCTGCCCCCTGGGGGCTCCAAACCTGGCATATCTGGGCAGTACTGCCGCAGACAGTGGCAGGTACCCAGTTCCATCCTGGTGATGGCCTAGCAAGATTTGCTGATGACATGGCACTGCTGGTAGGTGGGGACACCATCCAGGGAGTCTCCAGCACTTCCCATACCTGTTCCATGGAATACTATCATTCTCTGGTGGCCAAGGGGCCATGGCTACCCGCTCTGACCCCAGCTCAGTGGGCAGAGCCAGGAGGATTCAATTCTACTCCTGCTCTGGAGAGAAGCAAGACAGGGAGGGGCTCAAATACTAGACTCTGGGGAGTATGAAGGTTGTGAGGGATCCAATCTGGGGCCTCAAGAACCCAAGGCCATCATTAGCTCTTTGTTTTGTTGTTGTTGTTGTTGTTATTTTTTTAGGGGGGGCCACATCCAGTGATACTCGGGGGTTACTCCTGGCTATGTGCTAAGAAATCGCTCCTGGCTTGGGGGACCATATGGGACTCTGGGGGATCGAGCTGCAGTTCCTCCTAGGTTAGTGTTTGCAAGGCAAACGCCCTACCGCTTGCACCACTGCTCCGGCCCCCATCACTAGCCCTTTGAGCTCCGTCCCTGTCACATGCTCGTTAGTCATCAGCATAAGGTTTTCTCATCCCCTCACTTCTTTGGCTGTCTCTCTTTCTGTCATATCTGGGCTAGCAGGAGTTAAGACGTGAAGCAGGCAGGAAGTCCTGAGCTGGCTCCTCTGGGCATGGGGACAGCAGCAGGAGCTGCCTGTATTTGTCCTGGCAGGGTCTCCTGCTGGAAGGAGAATGTCAACCTTTAGCAGCTCCCAGAACCAAGTTGACTCCAGGCTCATGGTTTGAACTCAACGACAATCAGAGCACAAATGGCAATGAGACGACTGAAGAGCAGGGGGCAGGACAGGCACTGGTGTCCATGTGTCCCCTGATGTGGTATCTGTCACAGCCCTGCAAAGAAGAGACTTCGGCCTCACCCCTTTGCTCCTCCCTGGGTACAGTTAGCCCCTCCTGGTATGGCTTGGTCCCATGGCCTGGACATCTGCATATGCCCTAGAGCAAAAGTGCTGATGGACTGACACAGGCCACCTCCCCCCCCAACCCACCTACCCACCCCTCTCCCAAGGCATGGGACCATTGGAAACCCCACACACACACCTCTACTCTGCCCCCTGGCTGTTCTCTTTATTTCCTCAGCCAGGCTAGAGGGCCTGGGACCTGTTTTTCTGGCAGGTACCTGCAGGGTTTCCAACCAGTCAAGTTGCACACAGGTTCGAACTCTGGGACCTCTATGTAGACAGGCCACTGAGGCTGTGATCTAGACAGGCATCCAGGCTCAGTGGGAACTGGAAAAAATTAGACAAGCTCCAGGACAGGAGACAGCTGAAGTGGGGTGCCAGCATCTCCCTCTTCACCTTCTGGAAGATCCTATGACCTTCTGTCACCCCAGGCTTCCCTCCAGCCCCCCGCAGTGTGTTCCGGTCTTGTTGGAGCTGCACCTTCTGTTCTTGGAAAATTGGCCTTGGCAAGTGGGGCCCCCAGGACATGGGGCTGTGCAAGGGGATGGTGGGGCTGGCAGCACCCCCAACAGACTGCACACGGCGGCCCTGGGCCTGCTTTCAGGGCACAGCTGGCCTGCCTGTGAACACAGCGGCCCCCATTTGTTTACAGGGGCACATTAAAAGGCCCAACAGGGGGGTGGAATCTGAGCAAATCAATAACTGTCTGGCGAGAGAGTGACTGGAGAGATTAAAATTCTGAGGTTAATTGTTTGCAAAGCTGCACGGGTGAGTGGTCTCGGCTGCCATTGGGAACCCACATCTTTGGTGACAGATCGGAGAGGGGCCCCACTTTCTCTGGAGATGGGACCCTGCCTTTTGCCTCTGTCCTGGGGAGAGATTTGAAGGCCTAGGTCCACCCACATGGACCCCAGCTCCTTCCCTGTTTGCCTGGATATAACTGTTTGAGGGTCATGTATGTATGTATTTGTGAGTAAGGGAGATTGTGTACAGGAACCTAGCCAGAATCCATCGAGCTGAAAGCTCAAAAACATTGGCAAATAAGGGAAAAGGGAGCCTGGGCAGGTCTACAGTGAGGCTGGCATCTGGGGAGCAAGGGAGTGTCTAGGCTAGATGGATCGAGTCTGTGCTGCCACTTAGAGGTATTGTTCCTCTCCTGCCTCAGTTTCCCTGCCTATACAAAGGGTGCCCTAGTAGCAGCTACCCCCACAGGTAGGCACTTGGAATTGGGAACATTTTATTTATTTGTGGGGGATTGGGAGAAGGGAGCCATACCTGACAGTACTCTTGGCTCTGCACTCAGGAATTATTCCTGATAGATAGTGCTTGGGAGTACCAGAATTGAACCTGGATCGGCCACATGCAAGGCAAGAGCCCTACCCACTGTTCTATCTCTTTAGCCCTGGAAAGTTTTTTTATAAGGGGTGACAGTGTGCCTCTTCAGGAGATGATCCAAAGGAAGTCCCTTCTGGGGTAGCTCGTTCCACATCTGCCCTCATCAGACCCTCTAGCCACTCCCCTGAGAGCAGTTGTGTCCTGTGACCTGGGACATCTTCAGTGGCTCACGGGGACTGGCTGTGCTTCAGCCATGGCATTTTTCTATTTATTACCCAGAGCCAAAGGTACAAGGGCCTCTGGAACCTAGACCTGTGGGGTCAGCAGCTAGACTCATTCATCCTTCAGGGGTGGGAGCTGTTGAATAACTGGATCCAGAGCCTTATACCACAGAAGTGAGTATGGTGACTCTGGTGGCTCGTTCCCTCTCCCTGGCCCATGAAGACTAAACCCAAAGCCGGCCTCCACCCCTCCAATCCCTGTGTTCAGCATTGGTGCCTTTCCAGTGACTTCCTCCTTTTCCTCACAGAAGTACGTCTCCTAAACCCACACTCCGGAACATACTCTAGATGACACTTGACCTTCTGCAGTCATTCCCACCCCCACCTTAGCCCAGGTGTGGAGATTCACCCACTTTAGTCTATGACTTGCATATTTAATCCATTGGTGAAGAAAGATTGTCTGCACACATCTCCCTCCCAACCTTGTCGTGGTTTGCTGGTGGGGGTCATGTTTTGTGGGCTGCAGTCATCCCACGTTAGGGAGATGGGCCCTTGTTCGAATTCTCCCCTGCTACCACAGTCCCCTACCACCACACCTCAGTCCTGCTGAATCTTTGGCCATTTTCTCCCTGCAGGACACTGTCTTGTGTGTCCACAGCCTTCCTGGACCTCATCCAGAGTAGCATGGGTGAGGGTGTGACCAGCCTCTCCTCCCTGTCCTTATGGGGTGGTATTTAGCCTATGGATGCCAGCACCATTGTGGTCCAGCAAGGAAGAATATCTGGCAAAGAAGGCACCCTCTGCCTGGGTTCTGACGCCTAATGACCCTGCTTTATTGGAAGACAGAACACCCCCACTGAGCCCCGAGTCTGGACCCCACCCCTCAGGTCACCCCCCCTTCCCAATGGGAGTTTTGGGGGGCTTCCCCAGAACAAGGCCTGATGGGACTCATTACCAGCTGATGCCCAGCTCACCAGCCACCTGCACCCCACTTGCAGCCTCTGCCCCATTGCCTCCTCTTGGAGGCAGTTTCCTATCCTCGGACAGAGCCTTGGGGCACACATTTGCCCCCACACACACCTCCAGCTGGTTATCTTCTACATTCCCTAAATCACCTCCTCTATCCTGGGTCCACCCCACACACCTTTTTGTCCCAGGTCCCTCCGGACAGCATCCCTGTCTGTCTCCACCTCTGCACCTTTGGTGTCCTTAGGAGAAAGGCCCTGAGCTCTTAGGGTTTGCTCTTGTTGTTATGGCATGGGGTGTCTTAACCCAGGGTGGCTGGAGATGAATGGACTTTTGGCTTGCCCATCACGGAAGAATACAAGCCACAACAGGAGGAAGTCCTCGGCCAGATCACAGCCACAGGGACCAGGCACAGACTGGCTCATAGGGCCACACAGTGACAAAGCTGCCATTTCTCACTCTGGGAATCCTTGGTACAGGGAGGCGCCACTGGGGAGTAAGAGCGGTGGCCTCGGCTGGCAGAGACTACAAAGCTGGCAGAGGCTACAGTGGCGGCCACACTACTGTTTTCTCTGCACCAAACCAGCTTTGTTCTCCTCCCTGGCCAGGCCCTGCTTGCATTTGAGGAACTGCGGCTCAGAGACCTATGTGATACATCACTCACGGTCACATGATCAAGACACATAGGCTATGGCTGGGGCTTCTAGAGGCACCCACATGCTGCTGGTGGTGGGTCATGTGCCTCTGTGACTGCTTCGAGGATGGGTGCCCCTTCCAGGGAGGGGAGAGGAGTGGTAGCAGGGAGAAGGAGTTTCAGAGCCAGGCATCTCAGAGGGCTTGCAGGCTGTGATTCTGCCCAGAGCACAGAGCAGAGAGTGCAGACTGAGATCTTGCCTGCCCTGCCCTGACCTGCCTGAGAAGGCCTGGCTTTGCGGCCCTCTGGCCTCGCCCCCATGGACACAGCCTGGAGGGAAGGATGCACAAGTGGGACAGGCAATTTGGCCCGGACAGGTCAGACAGCGGTGCATCTGGCTGGTGTTTGCAGCCTGCATGGGTTGGGCAGCCAGGAAACCCAGGCCTGCAAAGAGACGCTTGTTCTTCTGCTTTCCTGGAAGCTAAGCTGGCAGCACGCCCAGGGGAAAGTGCATTTTATCAAGGAAAAGGCACCTGCCCAGCGGGTTAGGGCAACCTGAGGGTATTGGTGGAAGCAGACATCTATCCTCCCTTAGTGGGGTAGGAGGGAGCCTGGCGGACATTGGACAATGGGCCCTAAGCTTGGGCACTGAGGCCCTAGCTACCTGGACTTCTGTGTCCTACCTCAGGCATCTTTGCTAGACTCCACAGATACTCTTAAAACTTGAGAGCAGAAGCCAGGGACTTGGAGACTCTGCACCTTTCCACTCCTCACATACATCACAGGGCCCATCAGGGGTTGCACTGTCTGTTCCATGTGGTGTCATGATTTTTAGTTGGAGTGTGCTTTCCATACACCTAGGCCTCCATGACCTCCAGCCCGTATCCTGTCATCCCCACTGGTCTCTGTGTCCTGCTGCCTGCCAGAATTTACCTGTGGAGGCTGCAGGTGGGGCCCCTGAACATGGCCTCATAACATGGGATGGGGCCAGTGGGAATATCTGTGTCCAGCAAATTGGCCCCCATGTTTGCCATGTCCTGTGGGCTGATCCAGTTTAGGGTCTCCTAAACATTACACTCAGCCACCAGTTCTGAGCTCTGTCAATGCAGCCAAGAGTCCCTGAGCCCCCCACATTCAGAATATCATGGCAGCCTGTGGCCCCTGAATAGCCCCTTCCCATGAAAGACTAGAGAACTCTGTATTTGGTACCTCTCTGGACTGTCTGGAATGGCACAAAGACTTTGGTCCCCATGAGTGGTTCTCTGCCAAGTCAGATCCCTTCATATGCTTCTCTGATCTATAGTAACCCTGGGTTCAGCATCGTGGGCTGGTCCTTTCCTGTGCTCTAAGGGAACATGAGGACCCCCAAGCACCCAGAGTTTAGGCCACAGACTCAGGATGGAGTTTCAGAGTCCATCTGCCCTGCCCATAGCCCTGCTGTCCTGTAGCCAGTGTCGGTAGAAGAAGCAATGTCTGGAGGGTCTCAACCAGACTGAAAAGCAGCAACTTGCAGGAGAGAGTGCTTTGGGGTAGCTAAGGCTGCTGGCTCCTGACTTAGATTGTTTTCTACCTCTTGGGCTGTTGTGTCAAGGTCAGGGACCCTGCACTCTCAAAGCAGGGCCAGTTCTCTTTCTTCAGGCTGAGCAGGGGATTCGGGGTTCCAGCAGGTGAGTCAACAGTCCAGCCAACTGTCCCCAACTGGTTGTGGGCACCTAGCCATATAAACTGGCTTGAGGAGAAGGCTCTTGGCCCAGCTGAGTCCCCAAGATGACTCAGCTGTGGCTCCACAGCAGTGCAGGGAACGGACAGGCACCACTGCTGAGAGAACAGCCGCAGCCTGGGGGCAGAGCTTTCTTGGGCTGTCCCCCTTTTCGGCGGTGACCTCAGGCTGGGGCTGGGCTTCATTCAGTCTGAGAACCAGTCTGTTCCCCTGCTCAGGATTTAGTGTGCTTCCCCAGAACTGGAGGCCTGGGAGTGCAAAGAGCCAGCCACAGACTGTGACCGTGGCTCAATCACCCGCTGTCCAGCTCATACAAACTCCCTTACAACCTCACAATTCTTAGACACACAGCCACCCCAGCTCCCAAGCACAGTCCCATTCACATGATCTTAACACACACACACACACACACTCAGCCACCTAATCTCACACACACAACACACACACACTCAGCCACCTAATCTCACACCCACAACACACACACATTAGTGTCCTCCCACATAGGCTCCTGTTCTTTCTCACACTCACTCACAGCCACGTGGTCACACCTTCTCATGCTCCTGCCTGCTCATTCAAACACACATACCTACATTCATTCACACGCCACAAGCACTGCCCATTCATCATACACTCTCTGCCACATGGCTGCACACACATGCGCTCTCTCTTCTGCACACACGCATGCACGCTCTCAGCAGCAGCAGCAGCAGCAGCAGCTCGTGCTTTGGAGCCAGCCCTGACTCACAAACATCCTGGAACAAGAATTCCTTTTTTTCCTCACAAGTGGTTGGCACTTGGGGCATTTCCTCCCTTTTCAAATTCCTTCTTGCTGTTCCCTTTCAACACTGAGCAGACTCTCCCCACGCTTGGGCCCCTTCCATCCCACCCCCTTGGAACAAGGGCATTATGGAAGCAGCTCCTGGGGAGATGTTGCTGCTGCGGACCCTGGAGCCACGCGACCCCTCGGCCTCAGCCCTTTGAGGCATGGGAGTGGGGGGGGGGGGATCTTTATTATTACAGAAGTGAAAGATAGACTGTGGGTTTGGAGCCATTCCCAGCTGCATTTCCAGATGATCTAGGACCCAATCTGGTGCCTTGTTCCCCCTTCCACCCAGCCCCCTCAATCCCTAGGCTCTTCCGCCCTGTCCTTCCCTTCAGAGGCCAGGAGCTGCCTTCTGCCTGGATTGGGGACAGCCTTAGTTTCGGTGGTCCCTCAGCATTCATGGGGAGTCCGCACCCAGAGACTTTCCCCATGAGCATAGGGCCCAGCTTGACTGTGATGGCTACACAATTCCACAATGGGGTCCAGCATGAATGCTAGGGACTACCAGGACCATATCTAGGGTGCTAGGGGGTCTAGTTAGGTGGGGGGGGGGGGGCTCCAGCCCTGCAAGCTCTTCCTAGCCAGAACCTATGTTCCTAACCATGGCAGTAACATTCCTGACTTAAAACTAACCACTATAAAGCCTCAGCTTTGGAACTTTTCATTGAAGCTCTGTCCTCTCCCCTCCTCCCTTTGCTGCTTCCTGCCTGCCTACCCACCCTCATGTAAGTGGATCAGGCAGAAATTTTGTATTCAGCTTCTTTGTATTTTGTTTCTTTGCTGGGCCACACCGAGGGGTGGTCAGGGGCTACTTCCTGCTCTTGTGTGTGGGAAGGTGGGGGGGGGGTGTCACTGCTGGTGGTGTTCAGGGTACCTTGCAGTGCCTCCCACATCCAGGACATAACACTCATCTCACTCAAGTGCTCTCTCTCTTCTCTCTCTCTCCTCTCTTCTCTCTCTCTCCTCTCTCCTCTTCTCTCTCTCTCTTCTCTCTCTCTCTCTCTCTCTCTCTCTCTCTCTCTCTCTCTCTCTCTCTCTCTCTCTTCTCAGCTACAATTCGGGAACACTAAAAAATTTAGGTTTTGCAAAGTCATCGACAATAGAATCAAGAGACCCAAACTACAACAAGCTATACACAAAAGGGGCCTGCTACACTAGCAGTCCAGGGGGCTATGGATGGGGGTTTGGAAGGCATGCTGGGAACTATGGCAGAGAGAGGTCAACACTGGTGGTGGGAATGGCCCTAATTCACTGTCATCATGTACCTGAAATACAACTGTGAAAGACTTGTAATTCACATTGGTCTCAAAAATTGTGTGTGTGTGTGTGTGTGTGTGTGTGTGTGTGTGCCTTGTTCTGCCCAGACCATGGTGATTTTGACCATTTTCCACAAGACTTCTCCCGTGTGTGTGTGTGTGTGTGTGTGTGTGTGTGTGTGTGTGTGTGTGTGTGTGTGTGTGTGTGTGTCTGGCACTCCCCACACTACCTCGACATTTCATTACCTTTTGGGCAGGTTGTCTATCTCTGGGATGGGCTTGAGATCAGTGTACCCCTGCTAGGCTGGAGTCCCCCACAGAGACTAGGTAGCTTAGGCAGCCCAGGAGCTGGGCTACTTAGTAGAATTGAGATCAGAATCCCCCTTTTCCCCCAAAACTCTCTCCAACAACCCTCAGAGCCCAGAGTGTGAGTACTTGGCTGACAAGCAGCCTTCCATAGTGCTCTGTGCTGGAGCTAGGCCTGTATGGCCTCTAGCCACCAGCTTCTGGAGTGAGGAAACTATGCCGTGATAGGAGCTGTCTGCAGTTTATCTGGTACACAGCCCCACTCTGTGGGCTTTGCCCAGCCTCCTCCAGAGCCTCTCTCCACTGGGTGTTTCTTCCTCAGCTCAAGGGCAGCTTGGGTGACTGACCTATTTCTCTTTGGGATTGCGCCCTGTCTTCCTCTCTGCCTGCCTGCCTACTCCACACTGTGAACATATATCCGACACTCAGAGCTGCAGGAAGGTTTCAGTTCCCACTCCCTTACTGTTGCAGCCATCAAGGATTCCTTTTGCTATTCCCCTCCTGTCCCTGAGGCAGATGTCAGCCAGAAGACAGTATAGGAACCCTCCAGGCTGGCGGACATGTGACATAGTCCTTTGGCCAGTCTTTCAGATATGGTGTGGCCACATTAGTGTCTTGATGTGAGAAGTTTCACATGCATTGCATGTGTGTATGGTATATGTCTGTGAGAGTGTATATGTTGTATAGATGTGTGTATATATGGATGTGAAGCTAGGAGTATGAATGAGTTTGTATTGTTTAGGTCTGTGTGTCTGTATGTGTGAGGTGAGAGTTTGGGTATATTTATGTTCATGTTCCTCTTTCTGACCCCTCTGGGACCCAGAGGTTTCTGGGGCTGTGCCTGTTGGGGAACCCCTAAACCCTCACTGTGCATTGGACCAGGAGGCATGGGCCTACAGCCACCTGTATCCTCTGGGCTTCTTGTCATACACTGAGCAGGGCCTCAGCTGGGGAGAGCCCTTCCTAGTTCTGGGCCTCAATTTGCTGTTTCAGTTTCAGAAACCTGGACAGTTCGGGGGCAGGGGACAGGTGGCATCTAGCTTCTGGAAGTCCCACAGCCCGTCCTGCCTCCCAGCTCTGCCCAAAACTTGCCAGTGGTCAACTCTGTCATCTGTTCCTCCTCTGGAGTTTCCGGTACAGATGTTCAGAAATCATCTTGTTTGTCTCCTGCCCAGCGTGGCCTGTCAAGATCAAAAGCTTAAGCTCCTATTTTTAAGTCTTCTTTGCCCAACCCCTGAGCTGTCCTTAGAACTATAGTCCAGTCCGGGACAGGGCTAGCAGAGATGCCTTGTTGCAAGTGATGGGCTGTGTGAGAGAAAAGAAATGAGTTTGAAACAGTACTGGGTTGGGGGGAATAAAAATATCCACGAGTTGGTAATGTTAGACTGCCCCAACCACCATGTTTCTCACCCCATGCAGCTGGATCTAAAAAGGCAGGGTAGCAGCGGAGAAATAATACCAAGCCAGTCAAAAGGCTCATTGGAGTTAGTCTGTTTTTTACTTCATGGCATCTCTGCCATGTGTCCTCTCTCTCCCCAGCCCAAAGCCAGCCAGAACTCCTTTCTTTATTCCAACCAACTCCCAATTCCAGGAGGGGGAAGGTCAAGTCAGATACAAAAGCAACTATCCAGTGGGCTTTTCCATCTTAAAGGAAGAGGTTACTGGGAAGCGGAAATTGGGGGGCCATCTTTGTTTAGGAATTCAGCTAGGTTCACCTTACAGGGGTTGGGGGGAGTGTCTACACAGCGGGGAAGCACCACAGCTGATGGGCCTGCGTATATGTGGTCTGCACACACACAGTTTTATATATATATACATACATACATACATACATACATACATACATACATACATACACATACACACACAGTTCTGGTGATGGAGCTCCTGAATCCTGTGCCCCCTCTACCCTGCTAGGTGGGGCCCTTATGAGGCTGAGTAAGTGCAAGGGTGCAGTTGGGCCCTGTCCAGGAACAAGGAGCATGTCTCCCTGGACCTACAGACTCTGAGATCTCCACAGACTGTGGCTGGAGGCATGGCTATGTGGTTCTGGGGAGAGATAGGATCCACACACACCCCCAGAGCCAAACTCTGGGCTGCTATGCTACCCTCTGGGCGCTCTTACGCTGTTTGCTTCTCTACTCTTTGCCATAGAGCTCCTAGTCAGCACTGCCATGTGCCCTGGGACGAGGATGGGGACGAGGATGGGATCCCAACCCAGCTGAGGAAGACTTGAGGACATAGGTGGAGGGAAGGAGCCATGGACTGATGGAATTAGAGTTAAGATATTGTGGGCCTGAAAACTTGTCAATCAGTCGCAGTTTCTGAATGGAAGTAGATCAGAGGTTGTGAAAGGAGGGAGATGGGTGGGGGGAGTCTGAGCAGAAAACCATCAGTGTTTGTGCTCCCAAGACACTCCAGAGCCAGGCCTGTGGCTGTGGGGAACAGGGGCAGAGCTGCAGGCACCTGTTTGGAAACCATGTTAGAGCTCAGGGTCCTTGGGCCTCAAGGTCCTCTGCAACCTTTTCTGAGCACACATGTGCCCTACACAGCCTGGCCCTCAAGCACAGACACAGACCTGGGAAAACTGCCCAAGCTCCTCCTCTCTCTGCCCCAGGAGACCCTGGGGGCTCTACCTCTGGGAATCACTAGGGCCTCTGTCGGAAGTGGGTGCTGACGCACCTGCTGAGCTCAGTGGCACCTGGGGCCTCCTGGCCACAGCCTGGCCCCAGGAGGTTCCCGTGGGAGGATGCAGCAGATAAAGACTGCTGCTTCCTCCAGCTCCTCAATGTGACAGTACAGCCACCCCAGCCATCCAGAGCCCCAGACTAACAGTCAGGACACTGGGGCCCCAGAACCCATGCATTGGATGTGGGAAGGGAACCCTTCCAGCCCAACACATATGGATGCACACATGAACATGCACAATTGGGGGCATCTTTTCTTCCTCCTCTTTGAAGAAATGCATCAAGGATCTTGGACTTGCTAGGTAGGAAATAGTCTTCTTTTCCTCCCTTACTTGGAGTCTCCATCTGGAATAGGTATTTAATTCTTGCAAAAGCATCTTGCAAATGTGTTGAGATTTCTGAGCACAGGGAGTGGTGCATCTTGTTGTGGAGGGAGGATCTGAGATTGAATCACCCTCCCCTCCCCAAGGTAACCCAGCCCTGTGTTCTTTTATATACTCTCCTGGCTTTGAGTCAAGATCTTTCCTTGTGTGTATGTTTTTTTCTTCCCTTTTGTGTCTGTACTTTGGATTAAATGGTGGACTTTCATTTTCTTTTCTTCAGATGTGTTTGTGATTATGTGGGACGGAATATTTATGCCTCTACTGTTACCTAGAAGTTTGCATAATACTAGATAATCTTTTTTTTTAATTTTGCAGAAATATTGGCATTGTTTTTTTTATAGGAATCCTCCCTTCACACACACACACACACATTTTTGAAAAATGTCAAACCTACAAAATATTTTGGATAGTAGGAAAACAAGTCTTAGAGCTTTCACCTCAGGATACTGACTGTTAATATTTTGACATATGCTCACACATACGTGCCTTCCCGTGTGTGTTTGTATGTGTGTATGTTTTTGTGAAGACATTTATCTTCAGTCCTTTTGCATTTTTTTTCTGTGCTTTTGGCAAAAAGGTTTGAAATTTAGCTGTGAGTATTCCTCAGTGCTTGAACATGATAAGAAAATTTTTCATTTCTCCCTTGGCAGATTTGGAGAGGTTGTTTATCTGGGTTGTTGTTTTTGTTTTGTTTTGTTTTTGTCTTATTTTGGCTTTGGGCCATACTGGTGGGGCTAAACTGAGTCTACTAAGCAGGGGCTACTCCTGCCTCTGGGCTCAGATCATTTCTGGCAGTACTGGAGATTGAACTCAGACCTCCCATATGCAAAGCTTGCTCTCACCTTTCCCTATATTGGTGACTTTTTATAATGTTATAGAACTATCTTTGCTACCTCTATAGGACTGACAGACAGCTTTTCTCCCTGTTTTTTTGCACTTTCTCCTGGTGTTCCCTCCCCTGGTGATCTGAGCAGGTGAGTGACCTGCCTGCATCAGCAGCTGCCCTCCAATTCTTTCCTGAGGACACCATTGGGGGGATTTCCCCATGGGATTGCTGGGAAGCTGGGGGCATGGGGTGCTGCTATATAATGAAGAGATTATGTTATTTCTTGGGGTCATGCCACTTTCCCTTGGAGATTTCATAGCCTGGTGCCAACACCAATGCACTTGGTTTCCATGGGAGCACCAGTATAAACACACCCACCAGTATGGACCCCCTGCTTGCCTGCCAGGCCAGGTCTCCCATCAGATCCACTCTGGCCTTGGTTTGCACATCTGCATAAGGGAGGCCACTTTCCCCCAATAACCTGCTAAGGTGGGTAAGTGTGCACATGGGGTGTGGGGCTCTCTGTCATTGTGAGTTTACATGGGCTGTGGGTTTCTCTGTCCCTGGATATGTATGTACATGGGGTATGGGTTTCTCTTACTTGGGGCATTGGGTTCCCTCAGTGTGGGCATGTACATGGATGTGGGGTTCTCTGTCACTGTTTGTGCCCTGGTTCCTGTTCTGATGTTGTACACAGGGTGCCTGCTACCCCAGATTCTGACCTTTCCCAAGCCCTGGGGCTCTTACAGGTCTTGTGAGGGTCTGGTTTTTTGGTTTTTGGGGTTTGTTTGTTTTTGGATTACACTCAATAGCACTCAGGGGTTACTCCTGGTTCTGTGCTCAGATATCACTCCTGGCAGGTTCGGGAGACCATATAGGATGCCAGGGATTGAACCCTGGTCTGTCCCAGGTCAGCCACGTGCAAGGCAAACGCCCTACTGCTGTGCTATTGCTTTGGCCCCATTTGTTTTGGTTTTTTTTTAATTAATTTTTTTTGTTTTTGTTTTGTTTTTTGTTTTTGGGCCACACCCGGTGGTGCTCAGGGGTTAGTTACTCCTGGCTGTCTGCTCAGAAATAGCTCCTGGCAGGCACGGGGGACCATATGGGACACTGGGATTCGAACCAACCACCTTTGGTCCTGGATCGGCTGCTTGCAAGGCAAACGCCGCTGTGCTATCTCTCCGGGCCCTTAATTAATTTTTTTGGTCTTGTGAGGTCTAATGGCATCTGAAAGTTGGAACATGGCCCCCTCTTCCTGCTCTCTCACCCTTTAGGCTCCTGGACTGGGCTAGTGGGGAGCAGTTGTCAATCGTGGCTGTGTCAGTGTGTGAGAGCTGGTAGGTCTGTGGGTGCTATGTCCCCCATAACCTCGATGATAAAGTGGGGTGGAGCAGCAGGAAGCAGCCAGCTGAAATGCCCCTCAGCCTCCTCAAATGAGACATGTTCATTCTTCTCCCCACACTCCTCATTCAGAATCAGGCCTGGGTTTTTTTCCCTGCCACCCTATGAGAACAATGTTCTTTGTTTGGCAGAGCCTGACCCACTTTTCCTCTTATCTCAGGCTTTTGTGGTATTGCTACAGTTGAAAACTCGGGGGGTGGGGGTCATCCTTGACCTGGCGCCTCCCACCTGTATTCTCAGAGCAGGTTCCGGTCTCAGAGCAGGGCACCAGCCTCATCTCCTGGCTTTGCTTAAGCATCTTGGCCCCATTCCCGGCCCTTCCAGATGCTGTGGGTGAGCAGAGCAGAGGGGGTCCTGGACGATTGGCTGAGTCCCAGCTCACACTCAGGGCCTGGGGGGCGTTGTCCAAATCTGAGTGATTGAACCCCCTTTCACCAGGCACCTACCAAGTTCAGGAGGTGGGAACTGAGGCCTGGGCCAGGCCATGAGGAGTCTAGGGAAAGGAGTGGCCTTACCTAGTTCTGGGCCTGCCCTCCACTAATCACATGACGGTGAGCAGGGCACGCCTCATCGGTTTCAGTCCAGAGTGCCCTGCCATGGGGATTGGCAGCCAGGGTACCACATAGGTCCAGAGACAGAACATGAGCTTCAGGACAGGATTTAGCCTGGCAGGGGTGAGACAGGGAGGAAGACAGCTCCTGCTGTCAGGAGCCTGTTGAGGTTCCACTCTTGGCCCCAGTCCTCCCCAGCCAGCTCCCTTTTGGTGGACTAGTGGTTTTCATTCCCCCAACCCAAAAAGAAAAAAGCACTGCCCACAGGCACCTGTGTCTTAACTGCAGAATGAAGCCAATACAAAGAAGGGGGGCCCAGATTTCACTCGCTGTTGTCTCCCAAATTCTGCCCATCTCAGACCTTCAACCCTAGAGGGTCTGGAAGGGGTTGGCTCTGTGCTTTGTTGCCAAAGCTATGGTGGGGTCGTGGACTTCTCCCAAGGACTTGGGTTATATGTTAGGGGGCATCATTGCTGAGCCTCTGGTTGGGGGGGGGGGTGAGAACCCACTGCACCCTTTTCCTGAACCTCAAGTGAGAGTCAGGCCTGCTCCCTGCAACCAGACACCATATCTACCTGTGGCTGCCCATTTGGGGCCGATTGTGTTACTGTGGGCCCTGTCTTGTCCATTTCAGCACTTGCATTAGTCAGCACCCCTCAGAGACAGGCCAGCCTGGGCGTCCTCTGCAGTCTCCGCCCCATAGTGGACGCCCAGGCTTGGTGCTGGTTAAAGTCTGTGCTGCTGCTCCTGACCCAGGTTTCTGGGCAGCGAGTCTGTGGACTGAAATCTCATCTGTGGGTGTTGGCAGCTTCTCCTCGACCATGTGGCCTAGGAACCGCCTGCGATGGCAGCGATTTCTGCACCTGGTTGGGGCAACCCTACCCAATACTGCCCACTCAGCATGGAACCCAGGTTTTCCCACAAGCACCAAGTAAAGGCAGTCGAACCTAGCTCTCCCCATCTGTGCCAGTAGGACTGATGTTGGGGGTCCTGAGGGGTTGGTTCTGACCCTTCCTGCCTGCTCCTCTCCTTCCCGCCGCCTGCACCCCTCACCGGCCAGACTTTCTGCCTGCTATGCACGAGACTTCAGGCCAGGAAGGAGGTGACACAGCTGACAGCCAGCTGGGTCATGCCCCCTCGGGAGCTGCGCGTGCAGAGCTTCTTCCTGTCACAGGAAGGAGGAGGAGACAGTCACACAAGCTGCTTTCTCAGCGGTGCCCTCAGAGCTCCGTGCGAAGTGGCATTCTCCAGTGCTGTTTTCATGTCTGGGTTCCATGCTGGGTGCTCTGCTGCCGGCATCAAGCCGAGCACAAGGCTGGGGCATATACAACTCTCTGAGGCCCAGGAAATGGCAGGGACAGAAACTGATAAGGCCTGGGAGACAGGGGGACGAGGCATTCACCAGGGTGCTGCATAGCTATCCAGGCACCACCCTGATGGTCATCTCCTTGCCACCTGCCCAGGCCATAGGGATTGAGGCTCCTGGCCACCTGATAGTCTCCCTTGGTTTGGGGGTGTGAACTCTGGGACTCTAGGAGGCAAAGTGCCCATGTGGAAGGGGATGTGAGTGTCCCCTATGGAACCTCTTGAGACCCTCAGGCTCCTGTTGGCACACAGTGTGGTCATGCAAGGATACTGCCCTGGTACCAACCAACCCCCCATATTTTCCTTGTGCCCCTCATCATTTTGTCCTGGGCCTGTGTTCACAAGTGTTTGTTTTTTGTTGTTTTTTTTTTTAACTTTATTGATTGATTGGTTGTTGCAGCATACCCAGCAGTGCTCAGGGGTCACTCCTGGCTCTGCACTCAGAAATTGTTCCTGCAGGCTTGGGGGACCATATGGGATGCCAGAAATCGAATCGTGTCCCCCCAGGTCAGCCGCATGCAAGGCAGATGCCCTATCACTGTGCTATCTTTCTGGCCCTGTGTTCATAAGTTTGAAAACAATATTTCTTTGGTTTGGCGCCATACCCAGCAGTGTGCAGGACTCACACCCTATGCAGTCCTGGAAATCGTACTAGGCTCTGCCATGTGCAAGGCGCACCTTTCCCCACTGTGCTGTCTCTCTGACTCTCAATATTTCCTTTAACTAAAAAAGACTAATTCTGATTCAAGCACAACTCGCAGAGCACAGCAGGAAGCTCTGCCTTCATTTTGGAGTCTTAGTTTCGGCGTGTGAGTTTGACCCTGGTTTACAGGATCCTTGCCCTGGACTCCTGCAGACCAGATAGCGGGGGCAGAGCACCCCTTTAAGATGCTCCTCAGATGACATTGTCAGAGGACCAGTGAACACAGAACTTGCAAAGCCGGTCTCTCCTGATGGCCTTTGCACCCTAACACCCAGCCCCAGAGGACATGGCTGTTTTTATAACCTTGGGACTTTATTTTAGTTAAGCTAAGCAATGTGCATTTGTTGCAAAGAGCGCAGGAACGTGAGGTGACAGAAATGTCAATCACCTTTATGTGCCTGGGAGTGTTAAGTAGCAAGCCATTGGTCTGTGTCCTAACTCCATCCTGCACAGCCTTTTTACTATCCTCCCTTTGCGCCCCCAAGCAGCACAGCCATACCCCAGAGTCTCTAGTCTTGTGTCTACCCTGGACCGTGGAACCATCTGCTGTGTGTGTGTGTGTGTGTGTGTGTGTGTGTGTGTGTGTCTGTCTGTCTGTCTGTCTGTCTGTCTGTCTCTGTGTCTCTGTGTATGTGTGTCTGTCTGTCTGTCTACACCTCCTTGTGGCAACTTGACACCCAACCACATCCTGCCATGACCATGACCTAAAGATTCCAACAGGGGGGTGAGGGTTGCCAGTCCCACTTCTGGAGGCAGAAAGGAGGAAACTGGGGTGTGTGTATGCTGGGAAGAGAGTTGAGGGGCAGGTGCCGTGGCAGATGTAGGTACCTACAGTTGTCCTTGTGCTTGGGTGAGGCAGATCCAGTCACAAATGGCCTGGGAATGGATGTAGAGAATGAGCGTGAATGAGCCAGGTTGACAGACTCTGGAGCCTGTGCCTCAGGCTCCTAAGCTCCTTGTCCCACCAGTACTCAGACTTTCAGACTTTAGACCTAGTTCTGACGATCTGACCCCCTAACCTGACCATGGTCATTTCACCCTGTTTTGAGGTCACAGCTGTCCAATCCACTGCTTCAGCAGTGCCCTACTTAAGAAGAGGGAAGAAACAGATCCACTCAGTCTCCCAGTTTCTGCCTGGCTGACTTGGGCTTTTCTGACTTTTTGTCACCTCATCCTCCAAGCTCCAGGAGCTCTGAAGACATGGGAATGGGGTGGTAACACATAGCCTCTGGGAGGGTCTCTTCCTGCCATCATTGCAGGTCTGTACCTCATATTCTGGTGCATACGTGCTTCCAAGTGACGGTACGGTACATGCTAGAGCCTGCAGAGGGTGGGACCTTGGGCCTGTCCCCGTGCGTGGGAGCCAGCATGCCCTCAAACATCTGCCAGATGGGCAAAGTAAGGTACTCATTTGCATCGGGACATGATTTAAGGCGTGCTCATAGAAGGTGCCAGAACATTCTCCATTCCACCCTGCTCAAAGAGCTTTCTTTGGCAGCCAGGTCACTGAGTAGGCTCCAGGCCCCTGCATTGGGATCAGCCCAGGAAAGGGTCCAGCCAGCTACAAGAGGCCCAGAGTCCCGGGTGCAAGGTTGGTCCACCTTCCGCAGCTTCCCATCCCTCTGCACCTTCTCCCTATAATTGCCGCACTTAGCAAGGCTGGGGAAGGGGTTCAAATGCTAACATGTCATGTGAACCCTTCTCCCAACTTCCTTTTTCCCTAACCTCTTCCTTTGAGATGTAAAAACCCACATGGATTACAGGACCTTCTCCCACGTGGTGAATTTGGTTCTGGGAATAAAAAGAGGAACCTGGCTTTGGGCAAGAGAGAAAAAGCACCTGGCAAAGAAAGGGCTATGGGGCAAAAAGGCAGACTAACTGAGATAAATCTTGTGCTGACTGGCTTGGTATTATTCTCCCCACCCACCCTGCTTCATCAGGCCCATCCGCCTAAGGGATAGAAACATGGTGCCTGGGGCGGTCTCACCCAATTCGTGGATATTTTATATTTTTATTTTACACTAACACACCTGGAGATAGAGGTAGGAAGAGGGTGTTCAGGCAGGAGATCGTCCATTCAGGGCCAGCAGGACCAGACACATGGGTTGGGGGCCAGAATCCTGGTCTACATGAAGCAGCTTCACCTGCTGTAGAGTACAAGCCTATTAGCCACTGAGACAGGCTCCTTGCCTATCCATCTTCCTGTTTGACTCTTTCCTTATCACTAGGTTATGCTCAGAACAAACCCAACTTGCATACTCTAGAGAAAAAAACAAAATGTTAAAATAAGCAGCTCACTCCCACCCACCCTAAGAAAAGAGGGGCCAGAGTTATAGTTCAATGGATAGGGCACTTGCCTTGTGCACACCATCTGGGTTTGCTCTCTAATACCATATAGGTCCCTTGAGTCCCAGCAGGAGTGATTCCTGAGTGCGGGCCCTGATGAGCATCAGCGACTGTGACCTAAATAAGATAAAATCATATAACCCTTTTAGCATCTTAAAACCAATATTACACTTAAGAAGGTTTTTGAAGGACTAGAGTAATAACGTAGTGGGTAGGGCATTTGCCTTGCACGTGGCTAACCTAGGTTTGATCCCCAATTTCCCATATGGTCCCCCCCCCAGCCTGCCAGGAGTAATTTCCTTGGGGGGGGCACACTCAGTAGTGCTCAGGAGTTACTCTTGGCAGGCTCGGGAATCGCATGGTTTGCCGGGAATCGAACCTAAGTCGGTCGCTTACAAGGCAAATGCCATACTCACTGTGCTATCACTCTGGCCCCTGCCAGGAATAATTTCTGAGGGCAGAGCCAGAAGTGACCCTTCAGTGTGGCCCAAAATCAAACAAACAAGAAAAATGTTTTTAATAGAGAGGGATAAAAGGAGAAATGACAAAAGGAATAATAGGAGTTGATTACATGTGGTGTAAGACTGCTAATACAAAA
The DNA here is from genome assembly GCF_024139225.1 of Suncus etruscus. Lineage (NCBI taxonomy): Eukaryota > Metazoa > Chordata > Mammalia > Eulipotyphla > Soricidae > Suncus > Suncus etruscus. Next base: position 14,691,229 of record NC_064849.1, read on the forward strand.
AAGCTATTGTGTCTTAGAATAAATTATGATCTTAGTGCTAAATTATGTATGCAGGTCCCTTCCTAAAAGTTTAGCAGTGGACATAGCTATTACCCAAAAATAACAATAATCACAAATGTAAGAAAAATTTAGGGGGGGAAAAAAGCAGTTATCTCAGCAATATAGTACAGCAGGGTAGGACCTTGTACAAAACTGACCTGGGCTTACTCCTGCGTCCCCCAGCCCCACCCCAATCTCACTCCCAATAAAGAAAAGCAGAGCCCCAGGCATGCTGTTGCTTTCCTACAATGTGGAGTCTGTAGATTCTCCTGCGACTGCGAGCTGGTGGCCATCCAACCCTTCTTTCCTCACGTATGTGCCTCTAGGGAGTGCTGTCCTGGGTATTTTATGTTTGTTTTTGTTTGTTTGTTTTATTTTTTGTGTTGGGTCACACCCGGCAGCGCTCAGGGGTTACTCCTGGTTCTGCTCTCAGAAATTGCTCCTGACAGACTCAGGGGACCATATGGAATGCAGATCAAACCTGATCTGTCCCAGGTCTGCCGCATGTAAGGCAGGTGCCCTGCCGCTGTGCTATCACTCCGGCTCTTGTCCTGGGTGTTTTTAGAACATTGCAGATACCCTTGTGTTGATTCTTTTGTTTTTTGGTTTTAGAGTCACACCAGCAAAGCTCAGGGGTTATTCCTGGCTCTGTGCTCAGAAATCACCCCTGGCAGGCTTGGGGGTCCATATGGGATGCCAGGATTCAAACCACTGTCTGTCCTGGATCAGCTGCTTGTGAGGCAAATGCCCTACTGCTGTGCTATCTCTCCGGCCCCTACCCTTGTGTTCCACTGCATTTTTCATTTCTTTGTCCTCTACCCCCCTGACTTCGCAGCTCCCTGGGATGGCTAAGTGGCTTTGGCCTTGCGGTAGTTCTTTCTTGCCAGGAAGTGGTCTAGACTGGTAGTCTGGTGGATGCCGTGCTCAGTTTTGTTCTCCTTGTCCCACACACTTCTTGGGGTGCATCGTAGGGATTAGAAGCATGGCCGAGAGGGTGTGTGCCTGTGTCTTCAGCTCTGCAGGGAGCTCCCCAGGCTCACAGTAGTGCCTTGACTTGGTATCTTCATGGGAATCACTGCAGCCACCTGCGCCCTTTCTTCAGGGACTCACGAGGTCAATATCTTTCCCATTTGCTTTTGAAGTCATTTCCTTATTGTCTCAGAGAAAAATAATTCTATGCACCTGCTGAAAGATGAATAGCTCTAAGAGTTTTGTGATGAAAACCTCAGATTGGGGTCCAAAAACAAATTACAGCGGGTGAGGTGTTTGTTTGCCTTGAACACAGCCAGGTTCAGATCCCACCAAGAGTGATCCCTGAATACAGAGCATGTAGTCAGTCCTGAGCACTAGCCCCAAATCCCCCCTCCAAAAAAAAATGGCAGGGAAATGGGCAGATTTATGCTTAGTCTGCTCCCTATAGAAACACTTTCAGTTCCTTTTTTTTTTTTTTTCGGTTTTTGGTTTTTAAGCCACATCCTGTGATGCTCAGGGGTTCCTCCTGGCTATGCGCTCAGAAATCACTCCTGACTTAGGGGATCATATGGGACACCGGGGGATCGAACCACGGTCCGTCCTAGGTCAGCCATGTGCAAGGCAAACACACTACCGCTGCACCACTGCTCTGGCCCCACTTTCAGTTCTTTTGAGTATCCTTCATGTTTCCAAGAAATTTACAGTGATGTTTAAATGCCCCTTGTCTTTGGTTTGGGTGATGATGCTCAAGTATGCTCAGTGTCCCAGCACAACCTCCATCAACCCTCATCGTTCATGGAGAACCCCACTTTTCTTATGAATAGTGGTATGATGTCTGAACAACCACTGGACAACCACTGTTTTCTGAGCCTGGCTAGAGGTCTTCTCTTATTTTTTTTTTTTTTTTTTAGATCTTAATCCTCCTCCTCTTCTTTTTTTTTTTTTTTTTTTTTTTTTTTGAAACAATTGTGATCTACAGAGTCCTTCATAGTTGAATTTCAGATATACAAGGAGTCAGGGCCCTTCCCACCACCCAGTGTGAACTTCCCTCCACCAATAGACCTGGAGTGCATCCTATCCCCCCAACCTTTGTCCCCTGGCCTGCCAGTATATAGGCCCCTTTAAGTTTAGAGTGTTTAAGATTAGGTTCCTTGATTCTATTATCATTGACTTTGGCTTGGATATTTAGTTCTGTACTTATTTATTATACTTATTTATTTGACCCCAGCCTTTCTTTATTCCTCTTCTCTATTTTTTTTTTTTTTTTGATTTTGGTTTTTGGCGGCGCTCAGGCGTTACTCCTGGCTCTGCACTCAGAAGTCGCTCCTGGCATATGGGATGCTGGGATTCAAACCACCATCAGTCCTAAGTCGGCTGCATGCAAGGCAAACACCCTATTGCTGTGCTATCTCTCTGGCCCCCTTTCTTCTTAATTTTATAGAAAAATATGAGAATATGTGGTAAAATAAAGTAGTTCATGACCCAAGGTTCTATGAAAAAGTAGGAGCCCGATTTAAAAGATAAGAGATTTAAAAAATACAATAAAAAAGTGTGTATGTGGCATGGTTTGTTGTTGTTGTTGTTGTTTTGCATAGGCACAACAAAATATGGGAAAAAATACAAAAGGAAAACCTTTGGCCTAAAAACAGGGAGACCTTACCCATGAAGCATCCTGGCATAAGAGGTCTTCCTTCCTCTTTTATGTAACTTCTGTTTTTTTCTGTATAACTCTTTCTGTTTTCCTGAACTAGAAAGTACCCTGTATTATATTTTCATAGAAGTCAGTTCTTTCCCAGGTGCTTCCAAGGATCTGTCATTTTCCCTTCCAGATCACCCCAATTGTGCTGTGCATAGTGTGATTTGTTCTTGTCTTCAGTTGAGATAAATCCTTCCCAAAATGGTGGGAGGAGGCATAAGTTTCCAAGTCTTTACATGTCTAGCAATGCTTTCCGCATGTGCTCCACCCATCTACATAGACTGGAAAGGGATAAACCATGTGTTGTGTGGTTCCTTGCTTTGGGGAGCCATCTCCCACTGACTGCTGATGTAGGCAAAGCCTCTGAAGATGTGGGGCATTGTCATAGCCAGTCCTCTGAGTGGTCTGTCCTTGGAGCGGCCATTCAGTGTCCTCTGTCCAAATGATCTTTAGTGTGGGCCTGGCCCTGTCCTCACCCGCCAAGTCCAAAGAAGCTGGAATATCCTCTGATGCTAGTTTCTTTCCTCCTCCCCTCTGTTGCCTCCTGGTAGGCCAAATCCACCAAGTCACACATCCTACAGCAGATGTCCCCATTCTAGAGGCCCCCAGATGTCAGGCTAGGAGGAGCTTTGTTTAGCAAAGGGCCAGGCACTGTGTAGGGCTCCAATTGGTCCCATTCAGTCTCAGAAGGTCTTCAGAGAATACAGAGAACACACATGGGCCTCATCATTGGGGACACACAGCTTCAAAGTAGAGGTTAGTGAATGTGGGAAGCTCCATTTTGTTGTTCCCTTGACCAGCAGGTGGGCCAGCAGGCACAGGGATGGGTATGTATGAGGTGTGAGCTGGCCCAAATACAGGGCCCGCCTGTGTGGTCCCACAGAGGCCAGCAGCACTGAATCACACAGGACAGGGCCAGAGCAGGGGTTTGGCCCTTCGTCACCATCTCAAACCATGCCATGTTTGAGATCAGAATTTGGGGGTCTAGGCACATAGAGGCTCTAAACCCAGAAGACACTGCCCCCACACACACCGCAGGGGTGGCCCCAAAACCATCCCGCAAAAATGTAACAAAGAGGGTAAGAGGCCTGTGTCTCCTTTAGCCCTCAGGACCTCACCTCCTTGGGTGTCCCCTTCCAAGATCCTCTCTCCACTGTGCATTGCCCCCATGGCAGGACCTGGATTGACTTGTTCTCCCTGGGTCAGCGGCAGCCATAGAGGCCACGAAACCCTTTCCATCCAGGATGCCTCTGTCAATCTCTGCCTCTATGGCTACCCCCCACAGCCTGCAGAAGCCAGCTTAATGCATGCCCTGGGCCTCACTCAGCTGGCTTGCCAGTGTTCTCAAGAGGGATGCCCAGATGGAGAGTGGGGAGGAGTTCCTTCCTACAGGCTTTTCCATCCGGGAGTGACCCCCAGCACAAGGGACTGGGGACGCCCACAGAACCCCCTCATCTGACTGACCTCTTCCTCTGTTTCTGCAGAAAGTTCTACTACATCACCCTGCTGCGGGACCCAGTGTCACGCTACCTGAGTGAGTGGCGTCACGTGCAGCGGGGTGCCACATGGAAGACATCCCTGCACATGTGTGACGGCCGGACGCCCACCCCCGAGGAACTGCCGCCGTGCTACGAGGGCACAGACTGGTCGGGCTGCACGCTGCAGGAGTTCATGGACTGCCCCTACAACCTGGCCAACAACCGCCAGGTGCGCATGCTGGCCGACCTCAGCCTGGTGGGCTGCTACAACCTATCCTTCATCCCCGAGGGCAGGCGGGCCCAACTGCTGCTGGACAGCGCGAAGAAAAACCTGCGCGGCATGGCCTTCTTCGGCCTCACCGAGTTCCAGCGCAAGACCCAGTACCTGTTCGAGCGGACGTTCAACCTCAAGTTCATCCGGCCCTTTATGCAGTACAACAGCACGCGGGCTGGAGGGGTGGAGGTGGACGAGGACACCATCCGGCGCATCGAGGAGCTCAACGACCTGGACATGCAGCTCTACGACTATGCCAAGGACCTCTTCCAGCAGCGCTACCAGTACAAGCGGCAGCTGGAGCGCCGGGAGCAGCGGCTCAAGAGCCGGGAGGAGCGGCTGCTGCACCGGGCCAAGGAGACGCTGCCCCGGGAGGAGGCCGAGGAGCCAGGCCGGGTGCCCACGGAGGACTACATGAGCCACATCATCGAGAAGTGGTAGTGGCTGTGGCTGCGAGTGCGAGGGCAAAGGGACAGGGACAGACGGAGGGACACACGCAGGCGTACAGGCGCACACAAACGTACACACACAGGCATACACGCATGCACATATGAAACATACATGCTCGCAGATAGGAACATGTATGTCCACTCGTGTAGACACAGGCACCTCTGCACTCACCGATACTCAGGACCACAGACACATTCGGACACATATGGGAACATACCAGGGGGACATACTTTGACACGTGGGCCCACCTGAACTCCGACAAGCATCCTGCATCTCTCTCACCTCCAGGACCATGTGTCTTGGGGAACAGAGGGCCAGGGCAGTAGCGGGCACAGGCTTGCTGCTTTCCGTCTCTCCTGGGCTAAGGGAATCCCTGACACAACTTGGGGTTGCGGCCACTGTGTCCAAGCAGAGCGTGCTGACGGTCATGCACTCGGTCAGCCTGCACAGAACCCAGGGTACCCCTCACTGTCACAGCAACCCCAGGGCGGAAGAAGAAAGTCGTAAGAGAGGGACCGCCTACCCTTCGGGTCGCCCTGCTCCCCTCCACCAGCCAGCAGACCTCAGCAGCTTCTCCAAGCACTGGCTTCTACCAGCTCAGGCATCCCTGAGGGCCTCATGTCCCCACCAGGAGCATCAGGATTGGGTGCCCAGACCCCCGAGATGCCCAACTCCAGCCCCCATGCTTAGACTGGAAATCCCTCCTTCCATGCCACTTGAGGGTTTGGGGAAGCTGTAACCATGGGTGCTGTACCAGCTGACATTGGGGTGACTTCCCACCTGGACCTGCTCATGCAGGGGGCTGCATGAGCCGCTTCTTCCTCACCTTCTGCCCCCACCCATGGGCACATCTTCAGGGCTCCCCTTCTGGTACCCCCCCAACCCCCACGCAGCAGTGTCATCAGACCTTAGTGACAAGAGCACAGCACACCGCAGTCACGGCCCCTGAGCCATATGTGGGACCCCAGTTTTCAGGTTCTCCATCAGGAGTAGAGAAATTATTCTGGGTGACTCTCCAACCGTCCACCATCCCTAATTCCCTGAAAGCACGTGGGCACGCACACACACACAAACACACACACACCACACATACCCAGTCAGGCTGTGTGCCTGACAGCCCAACAGACTGGAAAAGCCATGTTCCATGCCTGTTTGCCTGTCTCTCCTGCTACCTGGGTTCTGGGGTGCTAGGAAAGCCCCACTGTGGATGTAACTCCAGGAAGGCAGAGAGGGCCCTTGGCCCCGGGCAGACCAACCAGGGCAGGAGCCTCCCTACCAGAGCCACGAGGAGCCCCTTCCCACCTCCTGGGGCCCACTAATGGGCAAGGAATTAGAGCAGGGTGTGGGGGGCACCTGGAGCTGCTGGTTGCCTAGGACACTGCCCAGGAAAATCCTGGTTTGGGTCCCACCAACAGCTTCAGTCTAGTACCATCTGCAGCCTGGGCAGGCTAGGGTTATGTCATTTAGGGGTTCTTCCAAGGGAAGTGAAGGTCAGCATGGGGCCTGCCCTGATACTCACTTGGGAAGAAGGGGCACTGCCCTCCAGCTCTGGGTTCTCACACAAGCATTAGAGATGCTTCCCAGCAGAAGAATGGAAATCCCAGCCCTGATATGCCAGTTTCCAGAAGTTGGTACCCACCCCAAAGTGGTATCCTGTGTGCAGGCCTAAGTGTGGGGCTGTTTTGTACATATGGGAATGAATGTTCATTCAGACTGTGGTCCCTGTTGACATGAAAACTGGGTCTACTCGGTTTCTTGGTTGCACCTGGCAGTGGGTTCCTTCTGGTGCCAGTTTCCCCCACTGTGTGTCAGCCCCACACTGGCCCCTGCTCTGCAGGAGAGGATCTCCACCTCAGCCATGTCTATGGCAGTGACAGCCCTGGAGAGGAGCCCTGGGGAGTGGCAGGATTAATCTGAACTTTTAGGCAACTGGAAGTGTTTGACCTGAACCCAGGAGCACTTAAAGCTTTATTTATTTATAGCTTCTTAAAAAAAAAAAAGTGTTGGAAAGAAACTCTTTGGTTATTTGTATAAACACAAAAGAAAGGATGGTGGAAAAGCAAGTAATCATCTAATTGTTTCTGTCTAGGTCAAGAATGAATGTTAGCTGATGAAATAAACCCTGAAAAGGAACAACATGTGTGCTGTGGTTTGTGGTGATAAAGTCACACACACACACACACACACACACACACACACACAACCAATCTACCTGCGCAGACATTCAGAGTAGACCTTGTGTGTATGTCTATCCAGTTGGTCACTGGAGGGACCAAAGACTTGGCACCTCCTGCCTTAAGGAATTTGCCTCCTAGTGCCTGAGAGATAGTATAGCAGATAGGACACTTGCTTTTTTGTGGCTGACCTCAGTTCAATCTCAGACAACCAATATGGACCTCAGAATGATCACTGAGCCAGAAGGAAAGCCTGAGCACTGATAGGTGTGGCTCAAAAAAACAATATATACAGGGCCAGAGAGATAGCACAGCAGTAGGACGTTTGCCTTGCACACAGCTAACCCAGGATGGAACTGCGTTTAATTCCCGGCATCCCATATGGTTCCTGTCAGGAGTAATTCCTAAGCACAGAGCCAAGGAGTAACCCCTGAGAGCTGCCAGATATGGCCCAAAAAACAAAAAAAAAAAAATGAAAAAGTATATATAAATAATAAGTTAGGACTGCTGCATAGGGGCCTCATTATCGAATCTCCCACATAGAGTACCGAGATCCAGCACTGCTCGTCATGAGGATTGGACTCCATGCTTGTCTCCATCTGCCAGATGTCATGATATTCAGAGCATGTGCTGTTGTGCATGTGTTTCCCTTCAACCCATGGTCAAATCCAGTGTAGTTTGGGGTACAAATATCACACGTAAGTTTCATTTCTCTGTCCTGAACAAGGTCAGCCTTTTTCTGATTTCTGGATCCCACTGTGATCTTGGCAGTGATACAGGACACTATTCCTGGGGGGAGGGTTGGCTGCAAAGACTGGAGTATATGATGTGTTTGGGGGGGGCCTGGGTATAATCTCCAGCCCCACACAAGTAGGAATGAACCCCAATACTGGCCCCAAACCAACCAACCAGCCGATCTACTATATGATGTTTCGTGGATACAGTTACTTTCAGCTCAGTGATGGGATTAACTAGTGCTGCAATGGGATCAGACTCAATGACCTTCAGGGGTCAGAGTTGGAATCTATAAGGGACCCTGCACGAGGCCTAAGGGATCTTTTTTCCCTCTGTCCTGGACACTTTGGACTGATCTACTTCTGCTTCGAAGCATTCAGACCTAGAGCCTGAGGAGACTGAGAGGACTGTCTCAGTTTACTGCCATTCTCAGCAGCTTCCTGATCCCTCCTGTGTGATTTTTCACCTTCATGGTCTCTGCTGTGGAGAGAATCAGGTCTCCTACCTCCACTCAACTCAGTGATGCCAGGGCTCCAGGGACTACCCTAACTGGGGGTGCCAGGACACCTCCTTTGTGGAGAGAGCCAGTAGGATGGGCAGGCTGGCATCACCAGCCCCAAACAGCAGAGATTCCTCAGACCCTGTCCACCCTCTTGACCCTGTCTTTCCAGCTCTTCACAGACTTGGGGTTCATGTTGGGAGACCCAAGCATCATTTCCAGCCTGCCTGTGGGCCTGACAATTTAGTGCAGGGCAAGAGTAGAACTCAGGGACACACTTATGCAGGGCATTGTCTCCCCCCTCAGCTCCCTTCACCACCCACCACCATTTTGAAAGCTTTCCTGGGCCCAGCCCCCCAAGGACAGAGGGCCCAGTGGCAGTTCACCACCACTGCTGTCTCTCAATTCCATGCACATCCAATTTCAAGGGGCCCCTAGAGCATGGGGTCTATTTTGTATTTATCGGAATGTTCACTTCAGATTGTGGTCCCTGTTTGCATGGAAACAGCTGGTCCCAGCTGTTCTCAATTCTGTTTCACTCAATACCTAGTGTCTTCCCCTCTGCTTAGAGGCTCCCCCACCCCTAGCACCCCAAACACTTCCCCCCCTCCTGTCCTTGCTGCACCCCATCCTCCTCTGCTCTGTAGTTCAAGGGCACTCTGGGATTTCTCCAAGAAAGGAAGCCTGGGGTTTGCACAAAACTCTTTTCTTTTTTTCAACAAAAAGCCCAGCATTCAAGACACAGTGTCTCCAAGACTCTGGGGACTAGATGGAGCCTCTGAGCCTGGCTGGGCCACGTGGCTTTGTTCTCATGGGGCGCCCTTCCTCAGAAGCCACAAGGCCTCATTTCAGAACTAGACACCCCAGACAATACTGGGAAGCCCTAAAATATCCTCTGCTTAGCCCTGACCCAGTGCACTTCCAGGCATGGCCCAGGCCTTCCTGACTCTAGCCAAGCCCCATGGTTTCTGTGCTGACTGCTGCTGCTGCTGTTGTAACTCACCCAGACAAAGCTGGGCGCCTCTGTCTCCTCAACTGGCATGGAAAATGGGGCACAGGGAGCAGTCTGTTCCTTCAACAGTTCAGTAGTGCCTATTATTTGCCTTGAGATAGCTCTTCACATTTTTTTTTGGTTTGCTTAGAAGTTATTGCTCTCAGAAATTACTCCGGGCAGTGCATTGGGAACCACATGGAATTCTGGGAATCAAACGCAGGTCAGCCATGTGCAAGGAAAGTGCCTTAGGCACCGTACTATCTCTCCACTTTCTCCCACATTCTCCCACTTTCTTAGCAATAGAATATCAACGCATGAACCAGAGCACTTACCTCCAGCCAATCTCTGGACTCCCAGCCCCTTAGATTAAATCACCCCACCACATTGGGCCCACAGACACAGGAGGAAAATTTACAACTCTGGACACAGCCCTGAAGCAAAAGCAGCAGCCCCTTCTCTCTGTGCTGAAAGGATGTGATGGCTGAAAGCAAGTGTCATCTTGGAGCTTGAGCTAGAAACCTGTGTTGAATTGGGTAGGACATGGCACAATCCTGACATTCACTGAACCACTGTTAGCTTAAGGCTGCCTGCCCTAATTCTTCCATTTAAGATCAGATGGGTCACCCCACTAAAACCCACCCACCCCCAACATGGCCACTAATCTCCATATCCTTTCCACCCACTACTACCCACAGTATCCCTGCTCCTAGCTACTACCCTTTGCCTCTTAGTTTGGACTCTGCTCAGGGATTATTCCTGATTCCTGGTGGATTCAGGGAACCATATGGGATGCCAGAAATCAAACCCACAACTGCCATGTGCAAGGCAAGTGCCCTATCCACTGTTCTCTCTCTCTCTCTCTCTCTCTCTCTCTCTCTCTCTCTCTCTCTCTCTCTCTCTCTCTCTCTCTCTCTCTCTCTCTCTCTCCCTCGTTCTTACATTTTTCTTTCTTTTCCCTCAGATTCTACATTAGGTGATAACTTCATAGTATATTTCTTTCTTTCTTTTTTTTTTTTTTTTGGTTTTTTGTTTTTGGGTCTCACCCGGCAGTGCTCAGGGGTTACTCCTGGCTCCATGCTCAGAAATTGCTCCTGGCAAGCACGGGGGACCATATGGGATGCTGGGATTCGAACCGATGACCTTCTGCATGAAAGGCAAACGCCTTACCTCCATGCTATCTCTCCAGCCCCTGTATATTTCTAAGTCAAATAAGGTTGTCTTATTTTTCTTTTTTATTTGAGTTGAGTAGAGGTGTCATGCCTGCTGGTGCTCAAGCTTACTCCTGACTCTGTGCTCAGGGATCATTCCTTGTGGGATTCAGAAAACTCCAAGTGGTGCCAGAAATCAAACCTAGGCTGGCCACATGTAAGGCAAGCACCTTACCTATGGTACCATCTCTCCAACCAAAGTCTGCCTTTTTTGATTTTTTTGGTTTTTGTTTGTTTGTTTGTTTGTTTGTTTGTTTTTGGGTTACACCCTGTGACACTCAGGGGTCACTCCTGGCTATGCACTCAGAAATCGCTCCTGGCTTGGGGGACCATATGGGACACCGGAGATAAGACCACGGTCCATTCTGGATCAGCCATGTGCAAGGCAAATGCCCTACCACTACGCTATCATTCTGGCCCCTAAGTCTGCCTTTTTCACTTAACATAAAGCCCTTCATGTTCCACCTGTGTTGGAGTGAATGACGAGGGGTTTTTCCCATTGTTTCCCCCCTCAGTTATAAGAAGTGTTCAGGTCTCAAAACCAACCAAGCAATGGCCTAAGAATGCTCAGGCTTTTCCAGACACACCAAGATATACTCCTGGGCCAAAGTGGTACCAAGAATCAAACCCAGGGCCGGAGAGATAGCACAGCGGTAGAGCATTTGCTTGCAAGCAGTCAACCCAGGACCAACAGTGGTTCAAATCCCGGCATCCCATGTGGTCCCCTGTGCCTGCCAGGAGTGGTTTCTGAGCACAGAGCCAGGAGTAACCCCTGAGAGCTGCCAGGTATGACCCAAAACAAATAAACAACAACAACAAAAAGTATCAAACCCAAAATGTTATGTGCCAGGCATGAACCATTGTGGTAGATCCTGGTCCCTGATTCAGACCTAGAAATGTGAATGAACCAGCTCAGACTATAAATGGCTACCATTTAAAGCAAAAGCAAAATGGGAGACCAAAAGTAAATTCCTATTGGATTGTCTCAAGACTTTAGCACTGGAAGAGGTAGGACTCAGTCTGCAGAAAGAAGGGAAATTGAACTTTCTCTAGGGCATTTCCCCCTGTCCTTGTTAGCAAAACAAGGTAAATGAAAAAGAAGATTGTCATTGCAGGTTGGGTTGTCATGTTATTCTTTGTGCTTTTTAGACACTTTTGTTTCTCAACATCAAGTTATCACTGTAGAAAGCAAAACTTGAGACAGCAAATGCAGAAACTAAGGTTAAGCTCTCAGAACCAGGAAGGTGTCAGGGCCAATGGCCAGACATGGCCAGGAGCACCCGTTGCCCAAGTCATGCAGCTCTGAACTTGTCTCACAGCATTTGAGGGGGTTAATCAGAATGACCATGACCTTGGTTCCTCCCAAAGCATTCCCAGTCTCCCCCTATAGATCTACTTACATCTTTTGCCAGTGCCACAATTGGTCTGGACTTCACAGTGCCACTGCAGGAGAGGGTTCTACTCCTACCCACTGAGAGGCAGCTAGCACCTAACCACCCTCTTCACCACAAAAAGTGACCCCAACCTGACCATTGAATTCTATCTCCATTCACAGAGATTAGCCATGGGGGAAATCACGTGATTCAAACAGAACCAATCAGATCCTCCTCTGGTTTGATTGTTTTAACAAAATCTGAAGAGCAAGGAGGACATTATCCTCCATTACAATATCCAGGTCAGCATGCTAGAGCTTAGCTGGGAAATGGATGAGGAGTGTAAAGATGAATCCAGCTCTGGATAAAGTCATCCTTGAGGCTGCATAAGCACTCATGTGGGACTGTTACACTTAAGTTTAAGGAACTTGAACTCTTGAACTTGGCCTTGGGTGTCCAAAGCTGACTCTGAAAGCATAGTGAGGAACCAAGGCTTGCTGATGTGAGTTTGTAGAAGGATCACGTGTTTTTCAATTTCCCCTTCAAGGACCTTTTCCCTCAAAAACAAAAGGACTGGATTTTGTCTCATTTCCCTTTGCAAAAATCCAATTTGAGTGTCTGAAGCAGTTCCTACTTGTGCACCTCTCTGCAACTGGAAGCCCTTCCTGGCTTCCTAAGATACCACCACAATAATTTCAACAGATCAACCACAAATGTTCTATTTATTTCCTGTTTTCTTTTTTAATAGTTTCTGATTTGGGTTTCCTTCCTTCTGCTTGGGTTGGCTTTACTGTGCTCTGCTTTTTCCAGATTGTAGATGTGGATGCTTAGGTTAAGAGTGTTATAAATTTCCCCTTAAACAATGCTTTAGCCAAAGCAGTGCAGAAAGCAGTATAGTCCATATTTTTTTCCTTTCTATTTGTTTTTGGATGGAGGTCTGTTGTATTTATTCCTTGGAGATATCCAATAGCAGACCCCAACCATGGGTTTTCTGTGCACGTAAATGATTATTTAATACTGAAACATTGTTTTTTCCACTTAAATGTCTCTGAAATCAAGAATCTAACACGTTATTGAGAACATTTTTTTCTTTATTCTCTTTGAATTTGGGGCCATATCCAGCACTGTTCAGGGGTTACTCCTGACTCTGCACTCAGGAATCACTCCTGGTGGGTTCAAGAGACCATATGGGATGTTGGGGGTTGAACCTGGGTCAGCCATGTGTAAGTCAAGTACCTTACCTGCTGTACTATTGCTCTGGCCCCTGGTTTTCTCTCTAAACCATAATAATTATCATATCAATAGCATCTTAAATTAAATATTCTCTGGCTGCCCAATGATAGAACAACAGCAACAAATTAAGCATTCGCTTACCAAGACACTTACTAAAGGAAAAACAAGCTTCCATAGATAAAAAGTATATGAATCAACATTTTGACTTGAATAGTTTAAATTTGCTTCTTTTTTTTTGGGAGGGGGCCACACCCAGCAGTGCTCAGGGGTTACTCCTGGCTGGCTGGCTGCTCAGAAATAGCTCCTGGCAGGCACAGGGGACCATATGGGACACCGGGATTCGAACCAACCACCTTAGGTCCTGGATCGGCTGCTTGCAAAGCAAACACCGCTGTGCTATCTCTCCAGGCCCCTAAGTTTGCTTCTTAATGACACAAGTTCTAAATATCAAATATATGTGCACATATCATCTATCATAAAGGAGTCCTTTGTTTTCCCTTTATGACCTCCAGCACTTTAACCAATATTTATTTGTATTTGTGTTTTGGGGGCCCTATACAACAGTGCTCAAGACTATTCCAGACTCTGCACTCAGAGACCATTTCTGGAGAGGCTCAGAGGATCAAACCCGAGTTGGCAGCATGCAAGGCAAGTTCCCTACCTGCTCACTGTACCTCACTGGCCTCTTTCTGGCCTCTCTCTGGCTTCTCACCATTTTTTGAACATCAGCCTGGTAACTAACTACTTCCCACTTTTACAGTGCCTCTTTTGCAATGAGAGAGAGCACAACTGGTAACATTTTAATATTTGACATGGTTTTTTATTTCCCATGCAGAGGGGCCCTAGGAAACACACTTTTCTTTCTTTCTTTTCATTTGCATTTTCAGTTACCTTCAAGCTGCTGTAATATATACAATATTCACAATAATTCTATTTTAGGGTTCCTTGGAACTGAAAAGTGAGATGTTTGCAGCCAAGAATTCTAGCACAGTCATATTTGTGAATCTAGTATAAAAGTAAGAATGTCCCCCACACTTTTTAAAACTGGTAAGTAAAAGAACACCGGGGAAGGGGAGCTTGTATGAGTAGTATTTCAAGATGCAAATATTTCGTCTAGTTTCATAATTTCTAGAAGATTAGCTAGAAGAAATGGAAATACATTTATTGATTCATGTGGTATTTGGGGCCAGGCCCAGCAGTACTTAGGATTTACTCCTGACTTTGCTCTCAGGGATCATTCCTGGAAGGGCATGGGGGACCAAATAGAATGCGGGCAATAGAACTTATGTCAGCTTTGTGCAAGACAATAGTATTTCCCATTGTCCTATCTCTTTTTCCCATAACTCAAAAAAATTGGGGGCCATACCCGGTGATGCTCAGGGGTTACTCCTGGATATGCACTCAGAAATCGCTCCTGACTTGGGGAACCATATGGGACATCGGGGGATCAAACCATGGTTCATCCTAGGTTAACGCATGCAAGGCAAATGCCCAGCAGCTTGCGCCACCACTCTGGCTCCTCTTAACTCAATTTTTAATGTCTAAAGAGTCTGAACACTTCTCCAGAATGACCACACCCATTTTCATTCCTACTGATGAACTAGAAGCAACTCCTTTCCTCATGTCCTCCTGAATCGAACTCCTTAATGGTGCATGTCTTTATATATATAATATTTATGTTAACTAGTACTGTGTCTTAGTTCATAGTGGTTTTCATTTGAATTTGTATTGAAAAAAATTTTTCCATCCATGCCTATTTAAAAAATACCTTTGTCTCCGACACTTTCATCAGAGTTTTCATAATTTAGTTACAGTGCTCTCTCTCTTTCTCTCTCTCTCTCTATCTCTCTCTCTCTCTCTCTCTCTCTCACACACACACACACACACACACACACACAGACATGCTTGCTTATAATGCCAGTGATCCTCAAACAGAAGAACCACTGGGTTCTATTTGGGTCATGGGGTAGAGGAACATCTTGTCACTTTCTTGCTTTCGAGGCAAGTTCTCTGCCACTGAGCTATTCCCAAGTCCCACCAATTAGATTACTTTTGTGGACTTATCTCTTCATTTCTCTTGGATACATATTTAAAAAGAAATATTTCTTATCGTACAGAAGTACATTTTAACTATATATGATTTGTTTTTGAGTTTTAGGCTACACCCAGTGATGCTCAGGACTTTTTCCTGGCATCTATACTCAGGCATAACTCCTGACTAGGCTTGGGGAATTGTATGGGGTGCAAGGACCAAACCCAGTCAGTGGTGTGAAAATAAAGTGTCTATTCACTGTGCTATTTATCTAATCCCAAAAGTACATTTTAACTTTTAAACAAACTTCCAGTTTTTTAAAATGTATGAACTCATATACTCACACCCACCGGCTGCTGGGGAATGACTGACAAGCAGTTTCCATTTCTTCAATTCCCTGCCAGCCTTGGTCAATATCAGTTTTTCTTTCCATTTTAGTCATCCTAGCAGAAGACAAAATTGTCTCATATGACTTTACCTATTTGTTTATTTTTGTGTTGGGGACCACATTTGAAAATGTTAGTGGCTCTGTGCTCAGCACCTGGTGGTGTTCAGGTGACCAAGTGAGATGCCAATTATTGAACCCAGATAGATTGCCTGCAAGGCAAGCACACTACCTACTGTACCATCTCTTCAGCTTCATGTCTGTGTGACTTTTAATTTTTAATTATCTAGTAAATAATTATTTTATGTGCTTATGAATAATTTGGTTATCTTCTAGTTTTTTGTTTGGTTTCCTTTTGTTTTGCTTTGATTTTCTGTTTTGAAGCCACACTCAGCAGTGCTCAGAGGTTACTCCAGGTTCTCAGTAATTATTCTTGTCAGGCACAGGGGGACATATGGGATACCAGGGATAAAATCCAGTGCTGTCACATACAAGACAAACTCTCTACTCACTAGATTATAGCTCAGGCCTTCTCTCCACAAATGTTTTTTGCTATTTTTTTTAAAATTAAGTTGCTGTGTTTCCTTATTAATTTGTAGCAATTCTGTACATATTCCTTTTGGGGAAGGCTCCGAGGAGCTCTAGAGGCCCCCACCAAGGATTATCAGTCATCAGGCAGGTGAATATAATGTTCCTTTGGTGTTAGGGAAACCCAGGCCCCTGTGGTGATACTGAGACCCTCTAGGGCCAAACTCATTGATGCCTGGTAGTTTTCAGAGACACACCTCAGTAATGCTCAGGGCATCATATCAAGGACCAAACTTGTATTAACCATATGCAAGGCAAATGCTGTAACTCCATGTTCTCTCTCTGGCCCTCAAACACTTTTTTGAAGACTTAATTATAAATAAATCTAAATTATTTTTGTTTTGTAAATACTTCATTTTGTGTCTTTTTGACCAAAAAAAATTAAACATAAATGACTCCCAAGAAATCTTCTTAGGGGCTGGAGTGATAGGATAGAGAATAAGTCTCTTGCCTTATATGCAGCCAGTCTAGGTTCAATCCCCAGCACCCCCTATAGTCTCCTAAGCCCCGTCAGGAATGATCCCTGAACACATAATCAGAAGTAAGCTTTAAGTGCCATCATATGTGACTCAAAATCAAACAAACAAACGGACGTTTTCTTTAAAAAGTTTTGTTGTGCCCGTCTTCCTTTGTTCATCTATCCTGTTGCCTGGAATATATGTGTGGTAGCTGGTGTGCTGACATGCACCTGAGACAAGGAGGTGATATTGGGAATGGAAGTCTACAGACAGAAGATTAAGACAAGGGGTAAAGCTGTAGTACTGTAGATAGGGTGCTGCCTGGGTTCAATCCCTAGCACTCCATATGGTCCCCAATCCCAAGCCCCCACTCCACCGTGAGTATAGAACCAGGAGTATCCCTAAACACTGCTGAGCATGAAAGAGGAGGAAGAAGAGGAGGAGGAGGAGGAGGAAGAGGAGGAGGAAGAAGAAGAAGAAGAAGAAGAAGAAGAAGAAGAAGAAGAAGAAGAAGAAGAAGAAGAAGAAGAAGAAGAAGAAAAAGAAGAAAAAGAAGAAGAATGAGGAGGGGAAAGGGGAGGAAGAAGAAAGAAAGAAAGAAAGAAAGAAAGAAAGAAAGAAAGAAAGAAAGAAAGAAAGAAAGAAAGAAAGAAAGAAAGAAAGAAGGAAGGAAGGAAGGAAGGAAGGAAGGAAGGAAGGAAGGAAGGAAGGAAGGAAGGAAGGAAGGAAGGAAGGAAGGAAGGAAGGAAGGAAGGAAGGAAGGAAGGAAGGAAGGAAGGAAGGAAGGAAGGAAGGAAGAAGGAAGAAGGAAGGAAAGAAAGAAAGAAAGAAAGAAAGAAAGAAAGAAAGAAAGAAAGAAAGAAAGAAAGAAAGAAAGAAAGAAAGAAAGAAAGAAAGAAAGAAAGAAAGAAAGAAAGAAAGAAAGAAAGAAAGAAAGAAAGAAAGAAAGAAAGAAAGAAAGAAAGAAAGAAAGAAAGAAAGAAGAGGAGGAAGAAGAACAATTTTACTATAGGTATAGGGTTGGAGAGATTTGAGGACAGGGCTGCTTAAGGTGCCTGTTTTCATGTGGCTGACCCAGATTCAATCCCCAGCACCGAAAATGTCCTCTAAGCTCCAGCAGGAATGATCCTTAACTAGAGTTTGAAGTAACCTCTGAGCACCACTAGCTATGGCCCAGCCTCTGCGTCCTGAAATACTCAAAAAACCAACATATCACTTTCTAGACTACTTCAAAATATGAAACAGAAACAAGTGTCCATCTTTGTTCAGATATCTTTATTCTTCATAACAGATATGTGAAAAATGATAAGCCAGCCAATTCCCTTTTGCTTTGCTTCAGTTCATAAATTCTCCAAAATAGCAGGTCTTTTCTTGCTTGGAGGATTGGGGCCACATCTGGCAGTGCTCAGGGCTTACACCTGGATCTGTATTCAGGAATCACTCCTGATGGGGCTTGGAGGACCATGTGGGATGTTAGGGATTGAACCCAGGTCAGCAGTGTGCAAATTCATCAGCAGATCTTAGTTCTCACTGTCCAACCAGGAGTTATCACAACAGTTTCCATGATTAAATCTGTGTGCAGCAGAGAATGGAAAGTGCAGTTAGAGAAAGGTCTAACATGAAAAGGACAAGCATAGCAACTAGCTCTTCGTAGTGCAAGCCACAGTGTCAAGAAAGAAGAGAGAAAGAATGAAGTAAAATGCCTACCCAGAAGCAGGCTGGGGAGGGTGGGTAGAAAGGAAGAGGGCATCTGGGAGGGTGCAAGGGAACATGTTGACACTGGTGGTGGGAAATGTGCACTGGTGAAGATTGTTGTACATTTTATGACTGCAACTCAACCATGAACAACTTAATCTGTGGGGGGAAAACTGTAGTATGACCTACCTTGTAACTATAGTGTTTTTGTTTTTATTTTGTTTTGTTTGTTTGCCTTTGTTTTAGGGCCACACCTGGCAGCGCTCTCGATTACTCCTGGCTCTGCACTCAGAAATAACTCTTGGCAGGCTCAGGGGACCATATGGGATGCTAGGGATTGAACCCAGGTCCATCCTGGGTCGGCCCAAGTACAAGGCAAACGCCTTACAGCTGTGCTATCACTCTGGCCCCAACCATGGTGTTTAAATAAAAAAAAATTTTTTTTTTTTTTTTGGTTTTTGGGTCACACCCAGCAGCGCTCAGGGGTTATTCCTGTGGCTCTGTGCTCAGAAATAGCTCCTGGCAGGCTCAGAGGACCATATGGGATGCCGGAATTTGAATCAACATCTGTCCTGGGTTGGCTGCATGTTATCTCTCCGCCCCCCCCCCCAATTTATTTTTAATTTGTGTGTGGAGTCCAGGCCCCTGTTCTACCTATCACATGATCCCCAGGAGAGTCTTCCTGGACTTCAAGGTTAAGCATTGGGACCTTGAACTGGAAGACAGTTCAATGCTCAGGGATGTCTCTTGTCTGTATAGGAACCCAAGTTCAATCCCTGGTCATACATATCCTCCCTATGCACTCCTGCATATGACCCTGGTTTCCCCATGTGACTTCAGGGGGCCTAGGGGGCCCTTAGTATCACTAGACCCCAACATTGAGCTATCTGGCCTGTCTGATGGATTATCAGGCCTCCCACACTGTCTTGGAAAGACTCAAAAATGAAAAATTAAAATTAAGTAGGGGCCAGAGCGAAACACAGCGGTAGGGCGTTTGCCGTGTATATGGCAGACCTAGGACAGACCAGGGTCTGATTCCCGACTTCCCATATGGTCCCCAGAGCCTGCCAGGAGCAATTTCTGAGTGCAGAGCCAGGAGTAAACCCTGAGTGCTGCTGGGTGTGACCCAAAATCAAAAACAAAAATTACCTTGTAGTTTAAATAATATCTTTATTTAAGTACCAGGATTACAAAATGTTTGTAGTTGGTTACCATTGTCATGGTAGTTATCAGTGTAGTTATTTCTCTAACTGAACTCACCACTGTTAGTGATGAGCTTCATTTCATGGGCCGGACCTTCCAGCACTCATCTCTATTGTCTCTGGGTATTATTACCATAATGTCTTTTATTTTTCTTAAATCCCACTGATGAGTGAGACGACTCTGTCTCTCTCTCCCCCTCTGACTTAATTCACTCAGCATTAGGCAGAGCCCCTAGAAGGCTCTGCTGTGGCTCGGGCGCCACCTACCGGCCATTGGACATTCCTGTCATGGAGTTGACCTGTCACTTTAGCACTCCTGCCATAGTCCTAAACCAGATTTCAGTGGTGACCAAGTGGGAAGTCCTTGGACATCCTTTTAACCACACCAAAGTCTAATGACTGTCGTCTCAAAGGGACAAGGGGTGGGAGAACTTTAAAGTCACTGAAAGGTGTGAAGATCTCCAGGCGTCAACAAATATATAAACTCTAAGAAGATAAAAAAAAAATCAACCCGGCCTTGGGAAGGGAAAGGTTTCTTAAACAGTGACAAAGATTATAAATCCAAAATGAAAAACTCAATACTCATTAGCGCTTGGGATCTACTCCCAGCATTGTGTTCAGGAGTCATTCCAGTCAGTACTCAGGGGACCATGTGGTTCTGAACCAAACTTGACCACCTTCATACAAAGCATGTGCTCCTTTGAACAATATCTCTTGCCACCTGAATATGTATTTAAAACAAAATAAGGTAAGTCTCTGAAACAAAAATAAAAGGTTCTTGGGTTAAAAATCTGAAAATTTAGGGCCTTGAGCCATAGCACAGGGGTAGGGCAATTGCCTTACACACAACTGGCCCAGGATGGACCTGGGTTCAATCCTCGGGGTTCCTATGGTCCCCCCAGTCAGGAGCAATTTCTGAGTGCAGAGCCAGGAAGAACCCCTGAGCGTCACCAGGTGTGGCCCAAAAATCAAAATAAAATAAAATAAAATCTGAAAATTAATTACTTAATCTGAAAAAGTAATTATTTTCAAGGAGAGGAATAAGGAGTTTCACTAAACTTGTGAGATATAGCAACCTTACTTATTTACAAGAAGACATAAGTTAAAACTAAAATGAGAGTAGCTAAAAACCCTAAACAAAGTTGTTCTCCCAACATCCTCTTTCTCTAAACCTCTTCTTTTGGTATGTAAAAGCCCACCTGGAGCACTCGACCTTCTCCCTCCTGGTATGGGGAATTGGTTGGAATAAAGAAAGGAGACTGGGGCTAGAGCGGTGGCGCAGGTGTAAGGAGTTTACCTTGCACACGCTAGCCTAGGATGGACCTTGGTTTGATCCCCTGACACCCCATATTGTCCCCCCAAGCCAGGGGTAATTTCTGAGTGAATAGCCAGGAGTAACTCCTGAGCGTCACCAGGTGTGGACCAAAAACAAAAACAAAAAAAAAGAAAAGAAAGGAGTTCTGGCTTTGGGCTCAGGCAGAGGGAGCACAAGGCAGAAAGAGGCCATGAAGTAAAAACAGACTGACTCCTATGACTCTTTCCTGACTTCTTTTTTTTTTTTTTTTTTTTTGGTTTTTTGGTCACACACGGTGGTGCTCAGGGGGTTATTCCTGGCTGTCTGCTCAGAAACAGCTCCTGGAAGGCATGGGGACCATATGGGACACCGGGATTTGAACCAACCACCTTTGGTCCTGGATCAGCTGCTTGCAAGGCAAATGCCACTGTGCTATCTCTCCGGGCCCCTTTCCTGACTTCTTGATGTATTATTTCTTCGCCTCTACCCTGGTTTTTCAGACCTGTCTGCCTAAGGAATTAGAAAAACTGTGTCTGGGGTGATCTCACCACTTGTGGATTTTACATAAACTATCACTGGGGAAGGGGCAGAGAAATAGTACAGCTAACAGGATACTAATTTACTGTGTGCCTGACTCAAGTTTGATCCCCAGCAATTCATATAGTCCCCTGAGCTTGCCAGGAGTGATCCCTTGAGTGAAGAGTCAGGAATAAGCCTTGAGTACAGCCAAGTGTGGTCCAAAACAAATAAATTTTATCATGTGCAATTCCACACTCACTGGTTTAGTGAAAAAAAAAAGTCTGCCCATGTTAGAGAGTTAGATAGACTTTATGACAAATGAATAAAAAGTTTGCATTCTTGGGGCTGGAGAGACAGCACAGCCTTGTACATGTGCCTCACGCATGGCAGACCCGGGACAAACCCATTTGATACGTGGCATCCCATATGGTCCCCTGAGCCTGCCAGGAGCAATTTCTGAATACAGAGGCAGGAGTAACCTTTGAGCACCACTAGATGTGGCCCCAAAAAAAAAAAAATGATGCAACCTGAAAAAATGGTCACCACCACTTTAAAAGGTGACCATTTGGGGTCGGAGAGACAGTGGTAGGGCATTTGCCTTGCAAGCGGCCGACCCAGGACCAACGTTGGTTCGAATCCTGGCATCCCATCCAATCCTGCCAGAAGTGATTTCTGAGTGCAGAGCCAGGAGTAACCCCTGAGTGCTGCTGGTGTGACCCAGATACCAAAAAATAAATAAAAGATGATCATTTAATATAGGTGGTACTTAAAAGGTGGTCATCTCTCTCTCGTGTATAGACATCTATTTACATAAAGTTCAAAATTCAGGTGAAACTAGAGACAGTCAAGCTAAACCAGTTTTTCCAACTTTTTTCTTCATTATTCCCAACTAAGGAATTCCCAAAGGAGCCTTTTCAGATTTTTTTCCCCTTTAAAATAACAATCTCCCGTGGGATTTTAATTTCACAGATTATATTATATACGTGTTCTTTCATGTGCCACAAACCACTGTAAAATCTAAGGATTTTCTTTCCTACCTTTCAACCAACAATCAATTTTCAACCCTTTAAGACAGTATTCCCACCGCTGAAAATGTAGTGGTTGGCAGAGTGAGGCTTACACAGACATGCACAGAAATGCTTAGTAAGTTCTCCATTATTTTTGTTTTGTTTTGTTTGTTTTTGGGGGGCCACGCCCATCTGATGCTCAGGGGTTACTCCTGGCTAAGCGCTCAGAAATCGCCCCTGGCTTGGGGGGACCATATGGGATGCCGGGGGATGAAACCAAGGTCCTTCCTTGGCTAGCGCTTGCAAGGCAGACACCTTACCTCTAGTGCCACCTCTCCGGCCCCATTTCTCCATTATTTTTAATGAGGTAATACTGGTTTGCTTTATTTATATGGGGTTTTTTGTTGTTGTTGTTGTTTGGTTGGTTTGGTTTGGTTTTGGTTTTAGTTTGGTGTGGTTTTGGGGCCAGATAACCATTTGTATGTCTTCTTTGAAGAAGAGTCTGTCTACGTCCTTCACCCATTTTTTTAGATGAGGCATTCCCAGCATCCCATATGATCCCCCGAGCCTGCCAGGAGTGATTTCAGAAGACAGAGCCAGGAGTAACCCCTGAGCACAGCCAGGTGTGATCCAAAAACAAAAGAAAAAAGGAGAAAAATGTGTACTGTATTTGGGTTTTGGGGGTTGGGGTGCTCTATAGATATCATTCAATCCATCTTGTCTAAAGGCTTTGTTTAGGAGTATTGTTTCCTAGTTCATTTTCCTTCTGATTGATCTGTCCTTTGATGAGAATGAGATGTAAATATCCTCTATTATAATTTGAACTGCCTGCAGTAGATGTTATTCTTTAGATCTATTAATGATTGTTTTATATACTTGATGCTCCTTCACTTCTGCATCTATTAATGGGTGTTGAATTATCTTGATGAATCGGCCCTTTGATCATTATAAAATGATCATCCCTGTCTCTTTTTTATTTTTTTCATATTGAATTGATTTCTTCTTCTTTATTTATGATGGTTTTTTTTTTTGATATGTCTCTTTTTTAAAACTTGAACTCTATTTTACCTAACGCAAGACTAACCCTACCCTTCTCAGGTTTCCATTTGTTTGCCAGGTTGACTTTCAGCCTTTTCTTTCAAATCTATATTTTATCTATTTATTATTTGGGTTTTTTTAAATATATATTTATTTAAACACCTTGATTACAAACATGATTGTAGCTAGGTTTCAGTCATATAATGAACACCCACCTTCACCAGTACAACATTCCCATCACCAATGCCCTAAATCTCCCTCCTCCCCGCCCCACCCCTGGAGGTTTTTCTGGTATGGAGGAGACACCTGGCAATTGTCAGGGCATAATCCTGGATCTGAGGATCTTTGGAAATAATACATAGTGCCAGGGGATTGAGCCTGGATCTGCGGTGAGCAAGGCAAACACCATGTCCACTGTACTCTAGCTCTGACCCCATCGTTTATCCTTATGTTTTATTTGTTTGGATGCTACACCCAGTGATGCTCCAGGCTTACTCCTGGCTCTACACTAAGGAATTACGCCTGACAGTGTTCGAAGGACCATAAGTAGTGCTGGGGACCAAACCCAGCTCAGCCATCTTCAAGGCAAATGCCCTAGTTCCCCTTTAACCTTGTATTATCTTTGAATATCAGATGTATTTTCTGTAAGCATCCAAAGGCTGTGAATATCTATTTTATCCATCCAGTCATTTTGCACATTTTGATCAGAGAGCTAAGGCTACTGATGTTTGGATGATTGTTAAATATAGTTGTTTATCAACATATTGCCTTGTGTTTTTCTAGGTAAGTATGCCTTTTGTGTGGAATCTTGAGTTTTTCTTTCTTCTTGTTTGTGTCTTAGGTTTTGTTCTGAGGTTATCTTGAAGTTTATACATAAGGTTTTAATTTCATTTAAGTTGAAAGCAAGTTAATCTCGTTTTGTCTAAGTTAGTTCTTATTTTAAATAAATATATTTTAAATAATTCTTTATTCTAAGTTATTATTCCAAGAGAACTCATTATTATTACTCTCATCCAATCCTCGACTTACGTTTTGAGTGTCCTAGTGCTTGTAGATGGAACTTCTTTATATTCTACAGAAGCTCCTTTTATATTCTCTGCAAAGCCAGTTTTATGGAGATAAAATCCACTAACAATTGTTTATCTATAAAGCTCTCTGCAACTCCCTTACCTTGATGGGAAAAGTATCTTGGTATAATAAAATTTTAGTGCATTGAATATATCATGCTATTTCCTTCAAGCTTGTAGACTTTCTGCTGAGAAATTTATAGCCTTACAAAGGTTATGTGAACTGAGATGTGACTCATGCCTTTTTGTGCCCTCGACTTTGAGATTTTCTTTCTTTTTTTTTTTTTTTTCCATCTTTTAGGTTCTATTTATTCATTTGGAGATGGGGAGCAGTTGGGCCACACTTCACAGTGCATAGGAGCTATTCCTAGCTCTGTGCTCAGGAGTAACCCTCATAGTTGGAATTTGAACCAGAGGCTCAGCTGAAATGAGAGACCTTTCAGTTTACCTCCTGTCCTATCTCTTCAACCCCAAGAATTTTATTTGATCCTTGAGTTTTCTCCTTTTGGGTGGAGTGGGGGAGGAGGGACATAACTGGGGGGTGCTCAGGACTTACTCCTGGCTCTGCAATCAGTACTTAATCCTGGATCTGCAATCAATACTTAATCTTGGCTCTGCACTCAGGAATCACTCAGGAAACTATATGGGGTGTCTGGGGCTGAAACTGGTCAGCTATGTGCAAGCTTAGAGCCTTACTCACTGTACTATCTCACTGGCCTTGATTTTTTCTTTTTTAAATATGTCTTCTTGTTTGTGTGTTTGGGCCTGTTTATTTGTTTTTGTTTTTTGTTTTTGTTTTTGTTTTTTTCAGAAACACTCTTAGTCTTACAGATCAAGATATCTATTTGCTTCCTCAAGTTTGGGGATATTATCTGTTCCTTTTTTTTTTTTTCTTTTTGTTCCTATTTCTTGAAGTAAATTTGCTGCTTTTTTCTTGCCATCTCTTTCTTCTAAAACTCTGATGAAGCAGATATTCTTCTTGGTGTTATCTATCTAATGTTGTCTTTATCTTTTAAAATATTTTTTTCTGGGAGCTGAAGCAATAGCACAGCAGTAGGGCATTTGCCTTGCACGTTGCTGATCCAGGTTGGATCCATGTTCGATACCCAGTATCCCAAATGGTTCCTCGAACCTGACAGGAATGATTTCTAAGTGCGGAGCACCACCTGGTGTGGCCCCAAAACCAAAAACAACAACAACAACAATAATAATAATATGAAATATTTTTTCTCTAGGCTGAAGTGATAGTCCATGGCATGAGATGTTTGCCTTGTGATCAGCTGGTCTGGATCCTATCCCCAGCACCACATATATTAAGCCCACCAGAACCAAATAACAAAACATAACAAAGCCATACTTTTCTGTTTCTGGTCTCTGTGATAAGTTTTCCTACATTCCAGCTCACTTATTTGGTTTTCAGCTTTACCTTATTCTATATATGTGCTTTCAAGTTCTCTTTATTCTTATTATTTCTGCTTAGACCTTTATCAGACTCCATGGAAGTTCTTATTTTGCTCATTAATTAATTGGTTCATTTTCATAAGCATCATTTATACTGCTCTAATTGTATAACATTGTGAGCCAGTGACAAATCAATTCAACTTAATTTTCTTTTATTTGTTTTTGTTTTGTTATGGTTTGGAAGATCATACCAACAGTGTTACTTTTGACTTTGTGCCAGGGACTTAATTAAGGTCAATCATTAGCAAGGCAAATGCCCTACTGTCATGCCAGTTCCAATTTATTTATTTATTGGTTGTTTTGGCCATAACAAGTGACACTTGGTATAAAAATAGCTCCTGGTAGATAGAAGAACACATAGGTAAAACACTCCATGACATTGAAACTAAAGGCATCGTCAAGGAGGAAACAGCATTGTCCAAACAAGTGGAAGCGGAGATAAACAAATGGGACTATATTAGCCGAGAAGCTTCTGCACCTCAAAGGAAATAGTAAGTAGGATACAAAGGCCATTCACAGAATG